>NW_016107316.1:16317039-16329206 GCF_001604975.1 Cebus imitator | reverse complement strand
AAAAAAAAAAAAAAAAAAAAAAAAAACCTGGGATAATCTAAGAGATGTGCGAGTCCAAAAAGCTGAGTGCCCATGTCGTGTGTGGAAGATAGACGCATTTCTCCAGCACATCATCATGTCAGTCAGACGCGCTTTGAGCCTTCGGCCCTGCCTCTTTGTAGGAGCTGTACAGCCAGACGTATGATGAGATTGGAGTCATGTTTGCCTCCCTGCCCAACTTTGCCGACTTCTACACAGAGGAGAGCATCAACAATGGTGGCATTGAGTGTCTCCGTTTCCTCAATGAGATCATCTCGGATTTTGACTCTGTGAGTGTCCATCCCACCCCGCACTCTGGCCATGAAGCTGGCCCATTCCACATCACATAGGCTGCACAAGCCAGGGAATCTGGAGTCACTCTAGAGTGGCTCTATTTTCCAGATAAGCCCCTTCTGCAGTATACGGATTTCCACAGCCACCCGGAACTGCTGGGCCGGGAAGGGGGAGGTGAGGTGGGAGCCTGGGACATCACCCACAGGGTCACAGGGGATGAAGTCTGGCCAAGAAACATCCTGACACCCCTTTCTTCCTCTCCCCTCAAATTCAGAGCTGGTCAGCATTGATTGGGTAACCTGTATACCAGGGAGAATGCTTTTACACACATGCTTAGCCGCCCTAGGACACTGGCAATTTTATGTCAATGTTGAGGTTGTGGAAAGTGAGGCCCAGAAAAGTCAGTAAGTTTTCCCAGGATCATGTGGCATGTAAGTGGTAGAATAAGTAAAAACTTTGAAAGGAAGGCATCTCTTGGGTTTTGCAGGGTCCTTGTCAACAGGCACGTGTGTCACTGGGTTGGCTCATTCATCTCTCTTGACTCTGCTGACAATTCTTTCCTGAATCCTGGCCTCAGCTCCTGGACAATCCCAAATTCCGGGTGATCACCAAGATCAAAACCATTGGCAGCACGTATATGGCAGCCTCAGGAGTCACCCCCGACGTCAACACCAATGGCTACACCAGCTCCAACAAGGTAGGTAACCTCAGTGGCCAGAGAGGAGACGAGGCTCTGCCCCCAGGCCAGAGATTGGCAGCCCAGACCCAGCATGCGGCAAACAAGCACTGTGGTACAAAGGGGTCCCAGACACACACCAGGAGCACCATGTAAACAAATAAGAAACAGGGTTTATTGAGAAGGTTTGACAAGCAGAGAAACAGAACAGACATAAAACCCCCTGCTGTTCACAGCTCAGGCCTAAGATGGTTGTGTTCTGTGGCCAGACCCCCTAAGGCTCTGTGCTTTCATAGGAACTGGGGACAGAACCATCTATGCAATCATGTAACAATGGAGACTTTCAGAGTGGCCGTCAGAACTTTTGTTAAGCTAATTTAGACCTGTATTCAGCCCAGGATAGAAAACACGGTGAAGGGGCCCTGGTCCCAAGCTTTGGACTTAAAACAGCATCAACCTGTTTTACCTCTGTGACCATCCCATGGCCCTCTGTATTGTAGGGATGAGGTTAAAGAAACATATCCAAGGCCCAGCATGATGGCTTACACCTGTAATCTCAGCACTTTGGGAGGCTGAGGTGGGTGGATCACGAGGTCAGGAGATTGAGACCATCATGGGTAACACGGTGAAACCCCGTCTCTACAAAAAATACAAAAAAAAAAAAAATTAACCAGGCGTGGTGGCACGTCCCTGTAGTCCCAGCTACTCAGGAGGCTGAGACAGGAGAATCGCTTGAACCCAGGAGGCGGAGGTTGCAATGAGCCAAGATTGTGCCACTGGACTCCAGCCTGGACAACAGTGAGACTGTGTCTCAAAAAAAAAAAAAAAAAAAAACCATGTCCAAGGCGGGCCATCCCCCTCCAGTGCTTATCACCTAGTTGAAGGATCCAAACAAGGACAACTTGACAAACCTAAGGGCCAGGGCCAGCCAAGGTGAAGAGGCCCGTCTCGAAGTCAGACTCATGGGTCTGTCTTCTCTACCCTCATTGCCCAGCTGTTGCCTAGACCTGCTAGAGGGACACACGTGAGCTTCGTCACAGTGGCAAGCTAGAGCTGGGAAGGCTGCCGACTCCTTTGTGGAAGACAGGGAAATAGGCTGTGAACATCTAGGTATAGGGAACCCACCCCAGAACACTGCCAAGTAAGGCAACAGAGCAGGCTGCTGCAGTGCCTGTGCCCTGACACTTTCTCCACTGTCCCCTGGCACAGGAGGACAAGTCTGATCGAGAGCGCTGGCAGCACCTGGCTGACCTGGCTGACTTCGCACTGGCCATGAAGGATACGCTCACCAACATCAACAACCAGTCCTTCAACAACTTCATGCTGCGCATAGGTAAGCACTCCCGGCCGGCCAGCCCTGCGGCAGGCTCCCTTCCCACCAGCAGGAGAGACAGGAGGCGAGGATAACTGAGGCATTCGTGTAGGGAGGTTCACACACTCACAGGGCTAGGGAACCTGAAGGACCTTTAGTCCACACTCCTCTATATGACGAAACCAGAAACCTTTATGATGTAAGGGTCAGGCCATACCTGTAGCCTGGCCTACCTCACTGAGAAGTGAGTCTGTGATCCATTTCCAGAGGGGTTTCTGTGCCTGCAGAGGGCATGGCTTCCCAGACCAGCCTGCTCTTTGAAAGGAGTTAAGATCACCTGCTACTTCCCATTGAGGGGAGCTTCTCATTCCTGAACAAGGTCACAGGAGACTTGAAATACCCGGTGTGTCAGAAGCTGGCCACTACCATGCGGAGTAAATCTGCATATTGGGGGGCGGGTGGCAGCTGACACTTGCCAAGCACGTGGATGAACGGGAGGCGTGATTTCCACCCTCCAGTAGCACACAGCCAAGTTGAACAAGGACAATGATGTGTTACAAAATTAGGAGCTTTGTGGTACAGGTCTGATGACAAATTCTATAAGGGGAGTTGATGGCTTCTGAGGCTCAGGACAGGGTTTGGCCTGTGGTTGTGCTGACCTTTATGCCTCCACCCCAGGCATGAACAAAGGCGGGGTTCTGGCTGGGGTCATCGGAGCCCGGAAACCACACTACGACATCTGGGGCAATACAGTCAATGTGGCCAGCAGGATGGAATCCACGGGGGTCATGGGTAACATTCAGGTATGTCCAGCAGCAGAGCTGGGGCGTGCTCAGACTCAGGGCATGGGAACAAATGAGAACAGGGCTTCCCCATGCGCCCCTGCCTCCCATCCTGGGCCCTGAACAGTAAGTAAGTCCGCAGGCAGAGGCAAGGGGCGAGTGGGAAGGAGTTTCTGCCGTAGCTAGCCTTAGCACAGGGGCAAACGATTCCACCCATCCACAAAATCTGGGTTGAAGTTCTGGATGAGTCTAGTCTGCCTCTTGGTATGAATCTTCAGCCGTCCTGTGTCTGTGTCAATGGGGTCTGGCAGAAAAGCTCCACAAAAGGGGCAAAAGGGGACAGAAGAACAGAGAGTGAGTGTCCAGGCAACAGTGCTGCCACCCAGGCCCATGCCGTCCTAGGAGAGGGGCCTCCAGCCACTCACTCCAGTGCTCCGCTGCCCACTTGCTGCTCACCACAGGTGGAAGTCAGGGCTTGGCGCTGGGAGGGTGCTGAGGGCCATGTACTGCCTGGGACCCATGGATCACATGTGGGCACCGTGTGGATCAGTGCTCGGCTCCTCCTGTGCCACCATGTTCTTGCTCTCCCTCCTCCCCAGGTGGTAGAAGAAACCCAAGTTATCCTCCGAGAGTACGGCTTCCGCTTTGTCAGGCGAGGCCCCATCTTTGTGAAGGGGAAGGGGGAGCTGCTGACCTTCTTCTTGAAGGGGCGGGAGAAGCCCGCCGCCTTCCCCAACGGCCCCCCCGTCACGCTGCCCCACCAGGTGGAGGACAGCTCCTGAATGCCTCTAGCCTGCGACAGCCCAGACTGGGAGGGAGAATTTATCTTTTGGAACTGAAGAAAGGCCTTGGGAGAGGACACATGACCAAGTCCCGACCTTCCCGGATTGAAGTGCACTCACCGACTTTAGGTTTAGAATCTCCTCAGCCTTTGTGCGTTCGTGGACGTGGGAGCTCTGAGGGTGGCCCTGCTCTTCCTCAGTGTGCCTGTAGCGTCCCCAGTGTAGGGGTCTTAGGTGTAGGGCTGAACAGTCCTTCCAGAGCCTAGTTCCGATCCCTGCCCTCCATGACCCTGAGGGGCCCTGGCCACTGTGAGCAGGAGGGTGGCAAAGCTGGGACGATGCTGCCTTTGCCGCAGGGCTGACCAGGACTGTGGACGGAGCACAGGCAGAGAAGCTCTGTTTCAGACGGGCTTGGGGCGGCGGGACACGGCTGGAAACGTTTTGCTCCCATTCTGAAGGGAGCTCAGGCTGGAGACCGGTTATCTCCACATGGTCCGAGTTCACTGAGACGGCCCTCGTCCTGATGTTCCTGGTAATCTTGAAAGGTTCTTCTGGAACCGGTCTCCTTAGTCATGAGAGCAGAAAGTGCAATATTTCCTTTCACCTGGCGGGGGGGGGAGGGATTTATTTCTGAAAGAAAAATATATAAACAGATCTTCTACATTTATATTTTTAATCTTCTGTTCAATACACTTTCCGATATTGCCTTGCCTTTGAGCTCTTGCTACAGTCGCCTTTGCTACTGCTTTAAGAGAGAATTTGACAAAGAATAAGACTTTTATTAAAAGCTTTATTCAACTTGAAAGTGGCTGTGGAAATTCTGTTAATACCACTTACCAGAGGAGTGCTGATACCTTGCTGACTCATGCCACTGGGCCCCACCACAGGCCTGAAGGGCAAAAGCTTGAAGGTCTCACTATAGCCCACTGTACCCCAGAACTGCTGCCCAGTCCCGTCTCTATTTTATTCTGTTTCTAAAGGGTAGTCCAAGCCAGCTTTAGTACCCTGCACTGCTCCCAGAGTTCGCTGGAGCGCTCCCACATGGAGGTTACTTAATGACCACAAGGTCTAGGAAGTGGCCACTGCAGGGCGAAGTCTGAACGTGGCCCTGGGCCCTGGACAGTCATGACTCCTATCTATGCCCGGGCAAAGGCAAGCTAGGGATGCAAACACGAGAACCAGGTCAGCCAGACACAGGTTTTCACATCTGTGACCCCACATGCCAAGGAACCAGAGGTGCCAGAAGGTGAGAGGCCCACGGTTACGGGTAAATCGGAACACTAACCGGAGAGCCTGCAGGAGAGGGAAGACCTGGGGACACCCGCTTTCCTTCACGACAACACTGAGTTTATGGGCAGATTTCTAACCGTGCTTTTTCCGAGGGGACTTACTTAGTACATTCAGAGCTCTACAATCTGTTTTAGGAAACAAAATCTTAAGACACATTGGACCCTGATTATTTTATCTCCACTGCTTTCTCACACATATGCTTCATAAAGCAGTGGCCTAGAACGTGCTGTTCCTGACCAAACACTGAAGAACTTCC
This sequence comes from Cebus imitator, assembly GCF_001604975.1. NCBI lineage: Eukaryota > Metazoa > Chordata > Mammalia > Primates > Cebidae > Cebus > Cebus imitator. Next base: position 16,323,796 of record NW_016107316.1, on the reverse strand, counting down.
TTTTCAAAAGTTTCAAACAGGAAAATGAGAAAGAATTACTAAAAGCTTCCATTAAAGCTAGAAGTACTTTCCTTTAAAAAAAAAAATGGTATTGGGTCTTTATTATCTTCATTAGTGAATGTGGGTTATTTTTCCACGTATTTAGATCAGTGTTTCTCAGCAGAATCAAGCTACTGCAGTTTGAGTGGAGTGCTACATTTCTGTGAGGGCCCTTTCTGAGAATTTTAGGATTTTTGGCATCTCTATTCCTGGCATTAAATTAGTTGCAGTTGTTGTGACAACTGCCTTGTCTTTCCCAGAACTTAATGCCCTCAGTAACTTGATATTTTTCCACAGATATTTTCTTCATAAGTACTTCTTGAGTGATACACCTTTTACAAAAAATGGCTTTTATTGCCCCACAGATGTTTCTGATTTTCAGCTAACATGTATGATAATACCTTGAAAAAACATGATCTTGAGCATTTTAAGTGACCAGGCAATCATGGGAATTGTTCCAAAACGCCAGTGTCTATACTCAAACCTGCTCTTCCATCCTGATGAAAAGGTAGGCATCTGTTTTCATCAGGTGGGTGGGCCCCACCTGCCTGGTACTGTCTTCAGTTCTGGTTACTTACTTCTGATGTTTTCCCAGTGCCGTGAAAACAGTCTGTTAGGAGACCAGACTCATATCCAACTTTTCTCCTTTTCTTGCAAATGAAGCGAACACTTGATGCAGGGGCTTCATACAGAACAGAGTTTCATGGGATGCTCGCTGCTCCTCCCATGAAGTGGATAATGCGTCCACTCCTAAAAAGAAAGATTCCATCAATCTCATCCAGTGCAACTGGGGGAATCAGAGCCTGGATCGCTGATATTCTGGACCCATACAGCTTTTTTTTTTTTTTTTGGTCTGGACTAAGGCTGCCCCTCATTGGACAATCTTGAGACTGGAGACTTCAATCAGACTGCTCAGAGAAGTCAAAGACTGATGGTGTGAAATCTGGGGCAGCTTCAAAATTTCTGCCTCCTAAAAACATTTTACCCAGCCAGGTGCAGTGGCTCCTGCCTGTAATCCTAGCACTCTGGGAGGCTGAGGTGGGCGGACTGCTTGAGCTCAGGAGTTTGAGACCAGCCTGGGCAGCACAGTGAAACCCCATCTCCAATAAAAAATACAAAAAATTAGCTGGGTGTGGCGGCATGTGCACCTGTAGTCCCAGCTACTCTGGAGGCTGAGGCAGGAGAATCACTTGAACCCGGGAGGCAGAGGTTCCAGTGAGCCAAGATCGGGCCACTGCACTCCAGCCTGGGCGAAAGAGCAAGACACCTTCTCAAAACATTTTACCAATTTTTCGTTATTGCCCATGTCATTTAACTGAAACAGGTTCACCAAAAAGTGTCTCTCTCAGCCAGTCTGGAAGAATTTCCATTTAGAGACTGCTCCATAGGGAGGACTGTGTGTGTGCTGACGCATCATGTCCATTTGACTTCATAGTGAAATGAGTCTTTGGCTCCATTCACCATAACTGACCCATGACTCAGCCTTATCATTAGCTATCTTTCCTGAAGCAGAGCCCCCAGTGAAAACAAATCATAATCTGCAAGAACACTGGCAGTGTTGGGTGGGCAAAGGAGGAGGGAAAATGGGAATGATCATGTTTACCATTTACAAAGAGGAAGGAAAAGATTGGTAGAAATAAAGAATGTTCTATCTTTCCGGTCTGAGTAAATTCACAGTATATAAACAGAAGAAAATGTCTCACGAGGTCTACTTCATGGATTCTACCTGTTTCACTCGAATAAACTGGGATATGAGAATTTCTGAACTGAGGCAGCCTCCTTACCTTGATATGTCACAGTGACGTCGGTGGGAAGAGTTGCTGTGAGGTCCTTATACAGCAATCTAGCACAGAACGGGAAGGACTGACCGCCTGGATCCAGTTTGTAAGTAAATGACAGCAAGTTACACAGTGGGTTTCTCTGCAAGGGCCCAGTCAGGAGGGCTGCAAAGTCACTCTAGGGGTGAGGAACAAAATGAAGTAGAGGATGACTGCAGTTCCAGAGGTGGTGCTTACTGACACTTGAATTATGTCAACCAAAAAGAGGGGTCATCAATTACATTTTAGAGAAATAAATGAAGCACAGGAAAGGGTCTGAAAAAAGGGCTAATGGAAAAGATGTGTAAGATAACTAAGAGTCAGTGGCAGCCTGGAGAGGCCTATAGGGGTACAGCTCCGCAAGAGACTGTTTCTGCAAAAATTTCACTGGCTGAGGTGCTTCATGACTGCATCCACATTTCAGTTTCAGTTAAACCTACAACTGAGAGCTTCAGAGTTATTCCACATACACAGAGGGGGAAACATTAAGCTTGTAGGAGTCACTTAGAACCTATTAGCATTCACTTTCTATCTACTTTTTTCACCCAACCTTAGCTCAACTGCAACCCAAAAAGGTAGGCTAGAGTTGAGGGAAGAGGGACAGCATTCTTCCACGGCACTGCAGAAACCACTGTCCTCTTTCTAATAAGATCTATACCCAAGGTTCAGCAAGGCACTCGGTGTGGTACATAGCAGGCACCCCATAAATCCTTGCTGGATCAAAAGTATAACATCTGGACTCTACAATCTTACGAAAAAAGCTTGAAGACCACCATTCAGAGGTGCATAACCCTTTAACACTACCCAAGCTCAACATCATCCAGAGATTCAAAAGAAAAGAGGGTGGAATAGTGCTTCTGTATAAGAAACATCAGAAAGGCAATGGTCAAACTTCTCACTCAGAGTTACAAAACACTGAAAATACAGAAAACACCCCCCCTTTCCCTTTTTACATTTATCTTGGGCCCACAAATGAGGCATATAACATCCCAAAGAGATACCTGAAGTCGATCTGCCTGGTACTTCCTCCCAGAGTAAGCATTCAGGTACTCGCAGAGACTGAACAGGAAGTGCTGGATGTTGGTCTGTAAGTATTTTGCAGCGATCTCTTCTAGAGGAATGAAGACTGGGACTGAATGGTGATGTATCCGGAGTGGTTTCTGTATGACAAGGTCCACAAAATAGGAATCCAGCAGGTTCCCCTCAAAAGCAGTATTGATGCAGACACAGACTCCTCGGCTGGTCAGTTTACTACTGAGGCCTGAGGCAAAGAAGACGACACCTCAGCAGACGGCGGGCCGCGGTGACGTATTCCTCATCTGTGCCTCCAGTAGCTTCCACAGTGCCTAGAATATGTATACTTTGTGCACAAATGTTTGTTGAATGAGTATCATTGGCTCATTCTTCCCCTTGACTCCGGCTCACTTTGAGACTGAGTTGTTTAAAACCACGGAAGAATGGTAAAAATGAAAAAACATCCTAAATGTCAAATTACTAAGAAATTTTTCTTTTCTTTTTTTTTTTTTGAGAGAGGATCTCACTCTGTCACTCAGGCTGTAGTGCGGTGGCACGATCTCCGATCTCAGCTCACTGCAACCTCAACCTCCTGGGCTTAAGTGATCCTTCCATCTCAGCCTTTCAAATAGCTGGGACCACAAGCACATACCACGTCATCTGGCTCATTTTTAAATTTTTAGTAGAGATGAGGTCTTGCTATGTTTCCCAGGCGGGTCTCAAACTCCTGGACTCAAGCAATCCTCCTGCCTCAGCCTCCCAAAGTGATGGGATTATAGGCGTGAGTCACTGTGCCAAGCCAAAAATTTAAATTATAGCTATTCTTTTTTTTCCTGAGTGTGAAATAATTTGTCATAGTCCCCGGTTCTTTCCACAACTATCCTGTGGCATAGATGGGAGAATAAATCCCTATTTATGGAACAGACTTGGAAAGTTCAAACTATTTCACTAGTAGCATAAAACAAGCCAGTGGTAAAGGGAGTTCTAGCACGTGACAATCTGATAAAATGAATGGAATAAACCAGCCACCAGCTGAGCTGCGGTACAAAGGGGCCAGCCAATCTTGTAGGTGAAGATAGGCCTACAAATAGCATGTCAGCTGTGTGTGTGTGTGTGTGAGAGAGAGAGAGAGAGAGAGAGAGAGAGAGAGAAGAGGGCAGGAAGTATAAAATACCATAAATTATCATGAAATAAGGCCAGGACTGATAACACATCTAGCAAACTAACTCACTAGAGACAGACCCAGACTAAATTAGGTTAAAAAAAACCCCAACAAATTAAACCTGTAAAACGATACGCCTGCAGAACGGCTTTCACATTTTCCAGTTTCTCTTCCAACACTTCTTGCTCACTCATCTCCACTGCTAGGTTGGGTTCTACGTTGGCAATAGATGCTTTCACCTGCAAGATACGAAGCAAATCAATCTAGGTACAAAGGGGTACACCACAATGTCCCCGCCCTCACCGCACTGGATAAAAGCTCAATGCAGGGCATATGATGTAATACGTCAAGAAATGCTACTGTGGCCGGTCAGTTATTGCTGTGAATTCACAGCAAAGGAAGAATCTCATGGGTCACAATGCCAGGAATCAGAGGTAGAGATTGTGCTGGTCTGGAGAACAATTTAAATTTTGGCGAGAATGGAGAGGACTGAGAGAGTAGCAAGAAAAGGTTGTGCGGAAAGTCTAGGCTAAGCACAGGGTAGACAAAACAGGTGGCTGTGAAGAGGCAAGGCTGGGAAAGCTGGGCTTGTCAGACTGCAGGGTTTCAAGTGCCAGGGCTCCAAGATGGGTGCTGCTAGCTATGACCCAGCAGAGGGTACCAGGCTGACCCACCCTGAGAACGACTATGCAAGCTGGATAAAATACCAAAAAGAAATAAGCATAGAGAGCATTCCAGAAGGATCCAAAGAAGGACTGAAGGTTTCAAGGTGTTCCAGAAGGATCCAAATAGCCAGGACTGGAGAGTACTGACAAATGCTCCGAAGTCAGCTGGTATCCCAGCAGCTCAGAGCATTTCCTTATTCATATGCAAGGCACACTGGGCCACAGAGAAAGGCGTAAACTAGACTCTGCAGCCATTTCATTCAGAACAAACACTGGATATTAATGGTATCAAAGCACAATTTAAAGGGAACTCAACGTTCTGCTTGCAACCTGCCCACACCCCCCGCCCCGGCATTTGCTAATTCCTAAACTGCACAGGTGTGACCGGGGATCAAGAAACCAAACAGAATGAAGCTGCTAAAGGGGAAAAGGCCAAGCAGAGATTTTGCAAGAGCAAAATGTGGATTTCAGGGCCTGCCAGGAAAGAGGAGCCTTCATAGACCCATCCCAACACACTCCAAAACTTTCAATTGAGGGCCCTAAAAAAGCTACACCCTAGGAGTAAGGGCAAACTGGAAACAGACCACCACAACTGAATGAAAGTGATACGCCCATACACTACCTGCCAAAAAAAGACTATTTCCTTTGGAGGAAGATAACATATTCAAAACCCATATATTTGTCTTTTCTTTTTTGCAGGGACAGAGTTTTGCTCGTCATCCAGGCTGGAGTGCAATGGTGTGAAGTTGGCTCACTGCAACCTGCGCCTCCCAGGTTCAAGCAATCCTCCTACCTCAGCCTCCCAAGTAGCTGGAATTACAGGTGTGCACCACCATGCCTGGCTAATTTTTGTATTTTTAGTAGAGACAGGGGTTTCACCATGTTGGCTAGGCTGGTCTCGAACTCCTGACCTTGGATGATCTACCCACCTCAGCCTCCCAAAGTGCTGGGATTACATGCGTGAGCCACTGCGCCCGGGCTCTGTAAATTTTTTCATACACAATACTTATAAAAAAAATATATAGGCATACCAGAAAAGAGAAACAGATGACTGAAAACTGAGAGGAAAATGACAACAGAACAGATGCCAGGGTATTCAGCTATTCAAATGACGGCATGGTCATTAAAACAGGCTAAAAGATGGAAACTCAGACCAAAGAGCTGGAATCTATAAAAAAAGAACCAGATGGAAATCTTAGAACCAAAAAAAAGACAGTAACTCAAATTAGAATTTTAATAGATTTAAAAGCCAACTAGCCAAATAAGATCTTACATGGAGTGGAAAATAGGCATATTGGCATATTTTCATATCTAGATTAAAGTACAGAGAAAAAAATAAGATTAGAAAATTAGTAAGATATAGGTCACAAACACACACACACACAAAAACACCATACATGGGAGCCCCAGAAACCCTGTCTCTACTAAAAATACAAAATTAGCTGGGCGTGGTGGCAAATGCCTGTAATCCCAGCAAACCAGGAGGCTGATGAGAAAGGAGAATTGCTTAAACCCAGGAGGTGGAGGTTGCAGTGAGCCGAGACTGGGCCACTGTACTCCAGCCTGGGCGACAAGAGCCAATCTCCAACTCAAAAAGAAAAAAAACTTACCCTGTAAACGTTAACCTAAAAAAGTTATGGTTGTACCAACATTCATCAAAGTAGATTTTTTTTAACGTTTTAATTTTTGTTTAAAGATTGGGGGCTCTCACTCTGTTGCCCAGGCTGATCTAAAATTCCTAGGCTCAAGTGATCCTCCCACCCCAGTCTCACAAAGTGCTAGGATTACAGGTGAGAGCCACCACACCCGGCCAATGTCAAAATAGATTTTAAGGCAAGAAGTTTAATTAAAAGTTAAAAGGAGTATTTCATAATAATAAAAAGCTAATTAAATCAGGAAGCTACAGTACTCCTAAATTTGTTTGTACCCAATATATACAGAAACATAGAATAAGAGGGGAAAAATTCATCTACAATCACAGTGGGAGATTTTAACACATCTATTTCGGTAACTAATAAAACAAGTAGACAAGTAAATCAGTAAAGATATAAGTTTTTTTT
>NW_016107316.1:16313206-16316434 GCF_001604975.1 Cebus imitator | reverse complement strand
AAAAAAAAAAAAAAAAAAAATCAAATATCCAAATTTTTGAAAATTAAGCCGTACACTTATAAAACAAACCCATGGGCTAAAGATGATAACACAATGGAAATTAACACTATTTGAATTGAAATGATAATGAAAATATATCACAACTTGTGGGGTATAAAATTTAAAAAAACTGAAAAACAAAACCAGAAAAAAATACAAACAAACAAACAAAAAGAAAAAGAAAACTTGTGGGACACATTTAAACCCATGCTTAAAGGGAAAATTTTTAACCTTTTGTGTATTTAAGAGAAAAGAAGACTAAATGATATCAATAGGTATTCATCTCAAGAAGCTAAAAGAACAACTGAAATTCAGAGAGTAAAAGGAAGGAAATAATAATGAACAGAAATCAATGAAAATATAAAACAAATGAACAAGACACAAAATCAACAAAGCCAAAAGTTGGTTCTTTGAAAAAAAGAACAAAAATGATAAAACATAACAAGACTGATAGAGGAGACAGACATAGAGTGAGAGCAAGCACAAATGACCAATATCAGAATAAAAAATGAGACATCAGGGCTGGCTTCTCTGGCTTGCTAACTCAGTTGCTCTGGGGAATTCGTGTGCGGTAGCGCAGTGAGGTACCTCTGATGAAATTATGACCAGGTGAGCACGAGTTAATACTACATATAACAAAATACCCTTGCCTGCAACATCATGGGAGGACACGAAGAAGGGATCCTTTGGGGGAACAAGCCAAAACCTACCAAAGTGTAAACAACTTGAAGCCAATAGGCTATCCCTTAAAAATGATGCACCCCAAGCAAAACACAAAAAGAAAAAAAGAGTACTTAAATGAAGATGTGAATGGATTCATGGAATACCTAAGACAGAATTCACAGATGGTTCACAATGGGCAAATTATAGCAACAGACAGGAAGTAAGGGAAGAAAATGCAGTTGCTTTAAAGACAGTCGACGGAAGGAAGATTAAAAAGACAAGCGGCAAAGAAAAATGCAATGGTGTGTTTCCATTGCAGAAAACCTGGTCATGGAATGACAGATCGCCCTGCTGCCCTTGAAAATCAAGACATGGACACTGGAATATGTTACAAGTATGGGTCCACAGAGCACGAAATAACCAAGTGTAAGGCTAAAGTAGACCCGGCTCTTGGTGAATTTCCTTTCGCAAAATGTTCTGTTTGTGGAGAAATGGGGCACCTGTCTAGAGCTTGTTCTGATAATCCCAAAGGACTCTATGCTGATGGTGGTGGTTGCAAACTTTGTGGCTCCGTGGAACATTTAAAGAAAGATTGCCTGGAAAGTCAGAATTCGGATCGAATGGTCACAGTTGGTCGCTGGGCAAAGGGAATGAGTGCAGATTATGAAGAAATTTTGGATGCACCTAAACCACAAAAACCCAAAACAAAAATACCTAAAGTTGTTAATTTTTGATAATAACTAGCACTATCATTAGTTACCACCTCATTTTTACTTTCGAAACAAGCCCACTTCACAAGTTAGAGTTGGGCTCCCTTGTAGCCAGGACTATACTGTAGATATCAAGTATGATCTGAGTGTGGTCAAAAACAATTTTCTTTATTCTGTTCATCAAATAGTACTTCTACCACTGTTTGGAGAAAACTGAAGAAAAGAATAAGATGGTTCAATGGGTTCTCTAAAATAACATATTTTAAGAGACAGAACTTAGGCATAATTAAGTCGATGTATACCTAATTGTAACAATCATCTTTTATAAAAGCAAAATTATGCATAAATGTGAAACACCCCTAAACAAAGGATACAAATGAACGTTTGGTGATACTGTTTTCTTGGCTCAGAGTATCAATTTATTATTATAATAGAAATGTACAAGTTGCTAGAAAGTCTGTATTTTTAAAATATGGAATAAAAATGCATTTTCTATTGCTTGTTAAAAAAAATGAGACATCACTGATCCATCCTAATCACAAGACAGTAGGTTATTTTTTTAAAATTTCAAACTTTAAATGTGAGAGTTTACATAAAATGGACAAACTGCAAAATGCAACATACCAAAAGTGACCCAAGAAGAAAAAAGGAAATCTGAACAGCTTATGTTGATCAAAGAAATTGGATCAGAAATTAAAAACCCTTTCCACAGAGATGGTCCAAAGGGCTTCACCAGGGAACTCCTTATCAAAATGTAAGGAAAAATAACACCAATTTTATATAAACTCTTTTAAACAACAGAAAAAAAGGAAAATGTGTCAATCTGCTTTCTGAGACCAACATAAAACTTGATGCCAAAACCTGACAAAGTCATTACAAAAAAATCATAGGGCAATCTCTCTCATGAATTTAGATGCAAAAGTTCTAATAACTAACATCAGCAAGTCAGATTTAGCATTATATTAAACAGATAATACATCAAACCAAATTAGGTTTGAGAATGTGAGGGCAATTTATCATTTAAACAGCAATCAATATATATCACAAATTAATAAAATAAGGGAGAAAACACATGATCTCCTTAATAAAGGCAGTAAAAATATTTGATGAAATTTAATATCATGATTAAAACTTTTTAGCAAACTAGAAATAAAAGAGCATTTCCTGGCCAGGCGAGGTGGCTCACACCTGTAATCCGAGCACCTTCAGAGGCTGAGGCAGGTGAATCACCTGAGGTCAGGAGTTCAAGACCAGCCTGGCCAACATGGTGAAATCCTGTCTCGACTAAAAATACTAAAATTAGCCGGGTGTGGCAATGCATGCCTGCAATCCCAGCTACTCAGGAGACTGAGTCAGAAGGATTGCTTGAACCCAGAAGGTGGGTTCAAGCCTCCTGGAGTGCCACTGCACTCCAGCCTGGGTAACAGAGTGAGACTCCATCTCAGAAAAAAGAAAACACCAGGAAAAGATCAGCATAATCTTAAGTTAGACAAAGATTTATTAAACAAGAAACAAGGGCACTAAGAATAAAATTTAATTCCTAAATCAAACTTCATTAAAATAAAGATTTTCTTTTCATCACAAGATACAATTAGAGGTGAAAAGACAAGCCACGGTCTAAGGAAGACCCTAACACAGATACCCAACAAATAACTCCTTCAAAATATGTAAAGATTTCTCCAGTTTTACAGCTGGACAATCTAATAAAAATTTCACGCCGGGTGCGGTGGCTCAAGCCTGTAATCCCAGCACTTTGGGAGGCCGAGGCGGGTGGATCACGAGGTCAAGAGATCGAGACCATCCTGGTCAACATGGT
>NW_016107316.1:16298616-16312648 GCF_001604975.1 Cebus imitator | reverse complement strand
ACACTTCACAATAGAGTATTTTCAAATGTTCAATATAGGGATTCACCATCAGTGGTTATGAAGCAAATGCAAATTCAATCCAAAATGAGGTATTATTATACTCCCATCAGAATGACAAAATTTAAAAACTGACAATAGCAAGTATTGGTATGGGAATGTTAAACTGGTATAATCACTTTCAAAAACTGGCAGAATTTAGTAAATCTAATATGCATATCCTATGACCCAGCAATCTGACTAGGCACATACCCAATATATATGCGTATATTTTTATACCAAAGGACAGGAAAACACAAATGTTAATAGCAGCAACATTCATAATCGTCCCAAAGTGAAGTAACCCAAATGACACCAGAGTAGAAAGGGTAAACTGTAGTATACTCATACAATAGAATTGCTGTATAGCAATAAAAAAAAAAATGACCACAGGCCAGGGGCGGTGGCTCACAAGTGTAATCCCAGCACTCTGGAAGGCCGAGGCAGGCAGATCACGAGATCAGGATTTTGAGACCAGCCTGGCCAACACAGTGAAACCTCTCTACTAAAAATACAAAAATTAGGCCGGGCGCGGTGGCTCAAGCCTGTAATCCCAGCACTTTGGCAGGCCGAGGCGGGTGGATCACGAGGTCAAGAGATCGAGACCACCCTGGCCAACATGGTGAAACCCTGTCTCTACTAAAAATACAAAAATTAGCTGGGCGTAGTGGTGCATGCCTGTAATCCCAGCTACTCGGGTGCGTGAGGCAGGAACATCACTTGAACCTGGGAGGCAGAGGTTGCACTGAGCTGAGATCACGCCACTCACTGGACTCCAGCCTGGTGACAAAGGGAGACTCCATCTCAAGAAAAAAAAAAAAATGACCACTATAAGCAAAGTATAGGTGAATCTCACAGTCCTAAGACTCAGCAAAAGAAGTCAGACATAAGAGTTTGTACTTCTAACATTTATATAAAGTTCAAAATCAGGTAAAACCAATCTATGGTGACAGAAATCAGAATAGCGGTTACCTTAAGAGAAGTGACTAGGACGAGGCAAACTGGAGACTTCTAGGGTATTGGTAACGTTCTATACTTGAACCTCTGTCGCAGTCACCTGGCTGTGCTAACTTTGTAACAAAGTCCATCAGATTTATGCACTTCATATATATATAGCACTTAAAAAAAAATGAAGGGAAGAAGGGAGGAAGGAAGAGAGGTGTAGATGGAAAAGGAAGAGAAGGAGGGAAGCTGACCTTATCCCATAGACAATGAATGGTTGTTGACGGTTTTAGAGCAGAGAAAGGGTGTGATGTTTCATGAAGCATTTTCTTGGCTGTGCAGGATTTATTGGAAAAGCAGAAATACTAGAAGATGCACCAACTAGCAGACTACTGTCATAATCCTGGCATCCAGATCACCTGATATTTATTCCATATATGGCTAATAATTGAGGTGTGGCAATGGAGGAGGGACAGAGACAATATAAAAGAAAAATCTGATAGGTCTTGCTGACTGAACCTAAGCTAGAGAAAAAATGGAAAAAAGGGAAGGGTCAAGTTCCCTGTGAGGTTCTGAGTCTGGGTGACAAATGTCGCTAATGACAAAAGTATCAACAACTCAGGTCAGGTCACTGTAAGTATTGGTAAAAATGCAAAACAATGGAAATCTTATACAATCTTGCTGGGAATGTCAAACTGGTACAATTATTTTCAAAAACTGGCAGTATTTACTTTACTAAACCTGATATACCTATCCTATGAGCCAGCAATTCCACTAGGTATATACCCAATATGTACGTGATTGAGGTAATGAACGTAGCTGTTTATTAGGGCAGATTAAGAATCTGTCAGGAAGAACCTGCCTGGCTTATCAGTAGTGCCTGACAAATGTTAGGTGACAATGATATTCACTGCAACTCTACAGGCTTTTTTTATTTTTTTATTTTTGAGACAGAGACTTGCTCTGTTGCCCAGGTTGTAGTGCAGTGGCTCGATTTAGGCTCACTGCAACCTCCACCTCCCAGGTTCATGCGATTCTCATGCCTCCGCCTCCCAAGTAGCTGAGATTACAGGCACGCACCACCACACCCAGCTAATTTTTGTATTTTTAGTAGAGACAGGGTTTCGCTATGTTTGCCAGGCTGGTCTCGAACACCTGACCACAAGTGATAGGCCCACCTCAGCCTTTCAAAGTGCTAGGATTACAGGCATGAGCCACTGCGCCCGGCCAACTCTACAGGTTTGATCATTTGAGGGATCAAGGACTGCAATCAATCCAGTAAGATCACAAGTAAAACACATTATAAAAATTTGCCAATTCACCAATTCCCAAATCACGTTTGTTCATGACAATCTAAAGGAACGGCCGATGCCACCCTTCTACTCACGCTGGCTTGCCGGTGCCGCACTGCTGCCCTCAGCTCATCTCGCAGATGCCGCAGTTTATGAATCTTGGTTCCAAGAGCACCCTCCTGGGCCTGCACGCTCTGTGGCTCTTCAGACTGTTTACGGGATTTGCTCATTTGGGTCTCTAGCCTTTCCAAGTGAGCTAAAACACCTAAGGGGAGTAAAAGGAGAATTTCACAAGAAGCCAAGGATTTCTCACTGTGGCAACCAGACTCCTCTCAGGGAAGAACAGGTGACTCTTTTTTACCAGAACTTTGTGGCCAGCTGAATTGTTAGGTATCTGTCAATTTATAAAACCAAGGAAGCTAACAATTGAAATCAAAGATCATCAACCTTGTAGGTTGAAGAGTGATGTAAAACAGGATCCTCTTCAAAGAGAGCCTGAGAGAGGACATGAACTATCACACACTGATTAGGCAGCAGTGTCTTATCTAGGTCTGCAGTTTATCGAAAATCTACATCTCTAGTGTGTAAAGGATGATTCCGTAGCTTTACCACGGGCTGGAGAGAATCCCCCTCAAGGCCGGGTGTGGTGGCTCATGCCTGTAATCTCAGCACTTTGGGAGGCCAAGGTGGGGGGGGGGAATCACCTGAGGTCAGGTGTTCGAGACCAGCCTGAACAACATGACGAAACCCCATCTCTACTAAAAATACAAAAAATTAGCCGGGCATGGTGGCATGGGCCTGTAATCCCAGCTACTCAGGAGCCTGAGGCAGGAAAATTGCTTGAATCCGGGTGGTAGAGGTTACAGTGAGCCAAGGTTGCACCATTGCACTCCAGCCTGGGTGACAGAGCAAGACTCTGTCTTGCTCTTCTTTTTGTTTAAAAAAAAAGTCCCAGACTTTATTTAATCGGGCTTCTTAAGTACACCTGGCATCTATTTTGTAGGATTCATACAGATAAATGTATGAAAATCTTAATCTTCTTTCCTTGCCTTGGGACAGAATCCAAAAACTTATTCACTCATCTAATTAAGACTGGAAACCTCTTACGGTTTTTACGGCTAATAAAACCATTAAAAAAAATTGTGTGAGATCAAATAGAAACAGAAACACTATATGCAGAATTATCCTGTTTTCGTCATTGAAGCCTATCCCTTCTTGCTTTCTCAGAAACCGTCAATGATCAGTTACCCATTTTCTCAGCTGTGTTCATTTCCCTTCCACATATGCTCAAGTCTCAAATGTCTTCAAACACACACACTCATACACACACTCATTCACACACACACATTCACTCACAGGCCTATTCTTGCTCACAAATCCCCTTCAGCTACCATTGCCCTTTTCTCTCCTTTCCTTTCCAGGAAAACTACTTAAAAGCATTGTCCATGCAAGTTGAGTATCCCTCATCTGAAAGTCTTGGGTCTAGAAGTGTTTCTGATTTCAGAATTGGGAATATTTGTGTTATACTTACTGGCTGAACATCCCATATCTGAAAATCCAAAATCAGAAATAAGCATTTCCTTTGAGCATCATGTCAGTGCTTCCGATTTTGGAGTATTTCAGATTTTGGATTTTCAGTTCTCAACCTGTACTCACTTTCTCCATTTCCTTGCCCGTGACTCATACCTTAACCCACTTGAAACTCACTTCTGTTCCTATTATTTTACAAAACGACTCTAAGATCAACAGTGATGTCCATGCTGCTGAACCCAAAGAACATTTTTCGAGCGCCCTTATCTCACCTCCCAGCGCTATATGCTTCTACTGATCACCACTTTCACGAAATCCTCTTTTCCCTTGAATCTTAGCATACCAGCCTTGGTAAGGTTTGCCTTGTTGAATAAATGTTTATTAAGCATCTATTTTGTGCCAAGCACTATTTTAGACACTAGGAACACAGTGATGAACTAGAGATGAACACCTTGGTTTTCTGAAGCTTACATTTTACCGCTCTGACCCCTCTTTCTGCTTTGCAGGCTGCTACTCTCCTCCTTGACCATTAAATGCGGAAATTTTCCAGAGCTCAGTCCTAAGACCTCTTTTCTCCAGAAGAAATCTCATCAGTACCCACAGCCTTAATGGCCATATATGTCAATGCCTCACAAATATGTATCTTTAGCTTATACCTCTCTCCTGCTCCTGAGAAAGCAGAATATCTACCTGCCTTCTCAGTGCATCTACTTGGAAGACTTACAGAAACCTGAGAATCAACATGTCCAAGACTGAATTCATCATCTTCCCCCTCTAAACCCCCCCATGACTGGAACCATCATCCACTTAGCTGTGTAAGCCAGGTACTTTCTTCCTTACACCTTCTCCTGCCCCAGTCCTAATCTGTTACCAAATCCTACTGAATATACATTCCTAGTATCTCTGAAATATTTCCATTTTCCCCATCTGCACTGCCACCATTGTAGTTCAAGCTACCACCATTTCTGGCCGATTACAATTTTCCTAGGTGGCCCATACAATGAAGGCATATTTCAAAACCTAAATTGTGTCACATCATCCAGCTGGCTAAAGCCTTTCGATGACTGCACACTGCCTACGAAGCCTACTGGCCTCTGCGTCTCTCCTGCCCTCGTCAGTATCATGCTGCTCCTTCTCAATGCTCTTCCACACAGCCCTCCTCTCAGCCTCTCAAACCTGCCCAGCTTCTTTACCAACCTGATTCCCCCTACACCAGATGCTCTTCCACGGCCCCTTATCCACCTTCACCTGCAGTTACTCTAGCTCGTTAGCACTCAATGCAAGCAGCAGTTCCTCAGGTAAACCTTTGTAGCACCTTCAGAACAAGGTCAGCTGCCAGCACATAAGATCTCAAAGAGCCTGAGACAATATTATAGTTTTTTTGTTTGTTTTGTTTTAAATAAGAAACGCGGGTCTCACTATGTTTACCAGGCTGGTCTCAAACTCCTGAGCTCAAGCGATCCTGCCACCTCGGCCTCTCAAAGTGCTAGAATTACAGGCTTGAGCCACCGCACCCAGCCCTATAGTTTTCATTGTATATTCATTAATGTGATTATTTGATTGCTTATCTCTCACCAAACCTTAAAGTTCCTAAATCAGGGGCCATGTGCATTTCTGTTCACCCATGTATCCCTTATACCTGGCACAATGCCTGCCACATGGTAAACACTCTGGAAATATTTACCAAAACATGGACAACCAGGCATGCTGCTGCTGGAGATTAGTTCACTTGGCGTATATCCACAGGAAGATCCACATTACTGCAATAATATTCGTGAAATACCAAAATTTTAAATAAATTAGTCCTAACAATTGGCACGTGATTCACTGCTTTATTAAGAAATCTCTCTGTCCAACAACTATGTATCGAGAATCTACTATAGACCAAGGACCATGCTGGAAACTATTCATACCGTGGTGGCAAAATGAAGTTCCTGTCCTCATAGAGCTTACAAAAATTATTTAATGTCCAACCAGGAGGTGCTCTGAAAAGCACATACACACGGTTTAATTTAGAGTGGCACAGGTGATGCCTGACCAAATTCTATTTTATGGAAATTCTACATTACTAAAAGAGGAGCTATCACTGTTCCCGAAGTTTCTGAGATAAGCAGGTGTTCAAAACTATGTTAGCTTGTTGTTTAGCGTTGCTACTACAGAAAAGAGAGTCTATCTGCTGAGCCTGCTTTACCTTGGAAGTTATGATTGCATCTCATGCTCATCAGTCAGCTTTGTCAGAAAAAAAGGTTACAAAAAAGGTCAAAATCCCTGCCCATTTGAATAAATCATCTGAACGCAACTAAAATTCCGTGTCCTTCCTTCTCAAATGAGTGGGGAGATTTCAAATCATAAGCAAAAAGCTGAAATGACAGAAGCAGAGGGATAAAACGAGTCTGGGTAACAGCTAAATGTTTAAATATTGTTTTGGGTACAGAATAAGGGGACTGGTCTAAGTCTCTAGATAATCCAAAACCTCCACCTCACTGCTTATTTTAACAGAAACAAAATTAGGCCTGGACTAGCGAGTAGGTTACTCCTGAATGTGTAGCATGTTTCTACTACATAAAGTCACCAAACTTATTTTTAGTCTTAAAGTAACAATAAATCTTACCCCATACACTTTTATTATCTAAAGTCTCAGCTTAAGTCATCTTAAGCTGAATATAGCTACTTCTCAGTTGTCAAGGATAACGATGACCCAGAGAAAAGTAGGGTCGCCAAATTCACTGAGACACTCAGAAATTCTTTTTAAAACTGTAATATTTTAGGTTGGGTTTTATGGCAAGCTTTCCCAAAGTACTAGTGCAGAACCCTTTGGATTTAGGCATCAGGTTTGATTAAGTATTTCAAAGTTCTAAAAAGTATTCGTAGCACAGGACATAAAGTCATACAAAACCAAACTGTCCACAAATATTACTGGGCACTAAAGAGGAAAGCAACTTTACTTCTGGACAGAAATTCGCATGTAAATCTCAGTTTCCAAAGGACTAAGGACTAAGTAAGAGTTCATAATTCTAAGCAACTCTAACAATAAAGCATTCTTTAAACACTTTCTACATCTTAAGATACTTACAGAGTATGTAAAGAATTAAACCTTTTATTGAATACTTCCTATATATTAGACACGTGCTAAATGCTTTACTTGAAAAGTCTGAATACCTTTCCACCACAAAAGAAACACCTTTTCCACAACCACCACAACAGCGCTATTTTCACTTGCATTTTCCAGAGGAAGAAACTGAGGCAGAAAATAAACTGACTTGCCTGAGATCATAATATTTAAAATGGCAGAGCCAAGACTCAAACCCAGTTCTAACCAACACCAAAGTCACGGCCCTGCACTGGCCCTCCCTCAGGAGTAATGCATAAATGGCCCAAAAAATCCAGGGAGAGGAAAGAGACCCCTGGCTAGAACCCTAGTTCAGAATATAAACACAGCACATAACGGATGCAACTTATCGGTTTCAAAACGGGTGGGAGCCTAGAAACGAAGCCATTTTTCCTCCTCGAATGGTCTTGGCTGCCTGTCCCTTTGTCTTCAGTGTTAGGTCCTTTCACCATTCTGCTCCCAAACGGGCCAGGTCTCACGTCAGTTCCAGGAGGAAAGGGCTCTCTCAGCCTGCGGATCATCTTTGGGCAGCAGCAGAAAGGGGAAGGCGGCGACCCTCTGATTACCTCCTTTGGACTCGCCATCTGGACGTAAAGGGTTCGCCTGCTCCATCTCAGATTCCCAAGGGCCTTCTCAAGAAGTTGTCCAGCAAGCGGTGATAGGGACCTCAATGTCCTTGCTGGTTAAAAAAAAAAAAAAAAAAAAATAGCAAGAGAGTCATATCATATCTATTCCCATTCAAAATCAGACGGCAGGGCACACACCACTCAGGCACAACCCCTGGGCCGCGGATGACACAAATGTCACCGCTAGGACCCCCTGCCTTGAGCCGCCCGCCCGCTCCCAGCGTCGGAGCCAGCAGAGTCCACGCCCACCCCCGCGCCCCCTAAACGCTCCCGAAGGCACGGCTCCTCCGTCCAGCGGGCTTCCCAGCCAGGAAAGAAATTTTAAGAAGGCTGTTCAGCCCCCCACCCTGGCCACTGTCCGGTCCAACACTGGGTCTTTCCCCTACCTTTTTTTTTCCTTCTGGCTCACCCAGGCCAGGGGCGAGAATTCCCGCCATCCACGTCTTCAAAATCAACTCAACCGGTCCCGGCGTGCTTTGCGATACTGCCGTACAAAAACATGGCGGCGCTCAGGGCCCCGCCCTGATCCCAGCATGCTCCGGAGAGTAGGTCCGGTCTTTCGGGTGGTCAGGAAGATGGCGGCCTCAGGGGCGGAGCCGCAGGTCCTGGTACAATACTTGGTGTTACGAAAGGATCTATCACAAGCTCCGTTCTCCTGGCCGGCGGGCGCATTGGTAGCGCAGGCTTGTCACGCGGCCACTGCGGCCTTGCACACTCACCGCGACCACCCGCACACAGCCGCTTACCTCCAAGAGCTGGGGCGCATGCGCAAAGTGGTCCTTGAGGTGAGGCACACGGGCGGAGGGGGAGGTGCTGAGACGTCGAGGGCTCTCGCTTGGGGTCAGTACAAAGTGAAGTCAAACTGAGTATTTACCTGGGTAGGACGCCAAATTATTTGAAAATAAATATTAAAAACCTTAGTAAAAATTGAACCTAGCCTCAGATAGACCAGGCACCAGGGGTGTAAATCGGTACCCCTTTTAAAATAGCAGTTAGGTTCTTTTTGCAGATGACCAAGCAAATCTCACCCTTACCCTTTGACTCTGTCTCTCCTGCTGCTTCGAGATATAGCCTAAGAAAATAATCAGATGCACCCAAAGAGCTTTGCACAAGGATAATCATGGGAGCCCTTAACGGTTTTGAAGCATATTTAGTGGCCTGGAAGCGTGCTCATGATTCGAAGCTAACTGAACTATATATACAGAATGATCCAGGCTTCGAAAGGAAAAACTAAGGAAATATATCTAAATATTAAGCAGTACATGGTGAGATTTTGGTTATTTCCTAATGCTTCTCTATAGTTTTTAAATTTTCTACCTTAAGCACATATTTTATAATAAGGAAAAATGGCTTTAATTAAGCCAGAACTCAGGTGGAGGGGGAGAGTAATCCCTTCATGGGTAACTGGCAAAGACAGGTTATCGTTCAAGAAAATTGCTGCTGGGTAGCGAAACATCAAGCGGTAACCTGTAGGAAAATGTCTTGAGAATCTGAGTAGGCAGAACAGAAGCCGCTGGCTTTTCACTTAGATTTTCTTCCTAGGAAGACGCCTCAGGAAATCAGGTTCAGACTCCTCTTGTCGCAGATGATATGAAGCCCACAGAGATTAAGTGACTCCCCGGAGTTTAAAAGACGTCTGCTGATTCTTAGTTGTTAGTCATGACTCAAGAAAGGGACTTAGGAGTTGCTACTGGTTAAGTTGAGGTGCTGTTGTAGTCAGAAAGGCCAACAAAATATAAGACGATACCAGGATTAACATTTATTGGGTCCTTAGTACGTGCCAGGCACAGGTCTGAGCCGAATTTCATTAATCCTCCTATTTTATAAAGGGACGAAGAGAGGCTGGGCAAAGTGGCCCACGCCTGTAATCCCAGCACTTTGGGAGGCTGAGCCGGGTGGATCACCTGAGGTCAGTTCAAGACCAGCCTGGCCAACATGGTGAAACCGCGTCTCTACTAAAAATACGAAAATTAGCCAGGCGTAGTGGTGGGTGCCTATAATCACATCTACTTGGGAGGCTGAAGCAGGAGAATTGCTGGAACCCAGGAGGCAGAGGTTGCAGTGAGCCGAGATGGCACCACTGCACTCTAGTCCAGGTGACAGAGCAAGACTCGGTCCAAAAAAAATAAATAAATAAAACGAAATAATTAGCCGGATGTGGTGGCAGGCACCTGTAATCCCAGCTACTTGGGAGACTGAGGCAGGAGAATCGCTTGAACCCAGGAGGGAGAAGCTGCAGTGAGCCGAGATCGCACCCCTGCACTCCAGCCTGGGTGACGGTGCAAGACTCCATCTCAAAAAGAAGAAATCCTTCCACTGGGCAGCTGTTAAAGTCAGAGGCACTTAAAATTATGGGCATAGCCATAGGAGAGCTAGAAAACGTGTAGAGCAGAATTACACATTACACGTGTGTGTTGGGCATGCAGCATCTCACGAGGGAAGATACAAATCTCCATTTTCTGAACAGGAATATGAAGCTTCTCTCCCTTCCCCAGTGCAGCAAGGAATGGCATGGTTGTTCTGCAGCTCCTTCTTTGCTAAAGCTGTTACTCCACTTTCAGTTACGAGGACTCCTGAAACCTTTTTTGGCCTTCTGACACTTCCTAGATGGTCTATTCAGTTTGTGTTCTGTGTTCTCCTTTAGGCCCCAGATGAGACCACCCTAAAGGAGCTGGCTGAGACCCTGCAACAGAAGAACATTGACCACATGCTATGGCTCGAGCAACCAGAGAATATTGCCACGTGCATTGCTCTCCGGCCCTACCCCAAGGAAGAAGTGGGCCAGTATTTGAAGAAGTTCCGACTGTTCAAATGACTGCTGCTTTGATATGCTTGAATATCAACTGGATCCAGAAACAGCAGACCACCCATTCCTAAGCATCGTGTGCTCCCTGCAGTGTCAGCTTGCTCCCCTCTTTCAGTTGTGACAATTTCTTGAGGGTTAAGCACGTGTTCATATTAAAGTTGTCACTAATAACTACTTCCTCTTATTATTATTAATAAGTTCAAGTGGGGAAGGTGGGTGAGCAGTATTGTCTGGGGATCATTACTCAAATAGAAGATTTGGTTATGCTCTCCTGTGGGGATCAAGGAAACTCCATCATCCAGGTTTGGCTGGGCACAGTGGCTCACGCCTGTAATCCCAGCACTTTGGGAGGCCAAGGCAGGCAGATCATCTGAGGTCAGGAGTTTGAGACCAGCCTGGCCAACATGGAGAAACACTGTCTCTACTAAAAATACAAAATTAGCTGGGTATGGTGGCATATCTGTAATCCCAGCTACTCGGGAGGCTGAGGCAGGAGAATGGCTTGGACCCAGGAGGCGGAGGTTGTGGTGAGCCCAGATCACACCACTGCACTTGAGCCTGGGCAACAAGAGCAAAACAAAAATCACCCAGGTTTGAAACTTTGCTTTTGAATTCCTTGTTTCTTACTCACAGTCAGGTATCATATTTCATTGACTCTAAGACAACATGAACTTTATGATGCAGTAATATTTGATGTATTATTTTTAAAAATGCTGGCAATTAAATTAAAACATGCAATTGATTGTATTTCAATAACAAAGATGTTAAAATTTGGCCAGAGCGGTGGCTCATGTCAGTTAATCTCAGGGTTTTGGGAAGCCAAGGCAGGATTGAGCCCATGAGTTAAAGGTACAGTCAGCTCTAATCATGCCACCATACTCCAGCCTGGGCAACACAGTGAGACAGTGTCTCTAAAATAATAACAAGAAGTTAAAATTTGTGTGTCTATATATATGTACATAGATACAAATTTATTTGATTCGATGAAATCTGCCAAGTACTACAGCTGTTTTCTTGTCATTTCAGTGCCACTGCCCTGTGTCAGCCTCTCATTTTGCTCACTGGGGTGCCCCATGGTCTGTTCACCACTAGTGTGACGCTGCAATCCAGCAGCCACTCTGCCATCAGATAGGACGGCTGAGCACGTGTGTGGTCTAGGCTCCTCCCTGCCTACAGAGTAATCCCAGCACTCCTTAGCTTAGCCTTCAGGCGGTCCTCATGTTTATTTCCTTTTTCTTTTTCCCGAGACGGAGTCTCTCTCTGTCACCCAGGCTGAAGTGCAGTGGCAAGATCTCTGCTCACTGCAATCTGGGCTCAATTGATTCTCCTGCTTCAGCCGCCCGAGTAGCAGGGTGTGTGTCACCATGCTGGCTAATTTTTGTATTTTTAGTAGAGATGGGTTTCATCATGTTGGCCAGGCTGGTCTCGAACTCCTGACCTCAGGTGATGTGCCAGCCTTGGCCTCCCAAAGTGTTGAGATTACAGGCGTGAGCCACCACGCCCAGCCTCCTACCTATATTTTTAGTTGAATCTTCTATTCCCTTATTCAAACTTGATGTTTCCACAGAGTCACTCCAGTTGCTGTTATCTCTGGCATGGGAGTTGAATGTTATTACTCCTCCCTCCCTTTTCTGCCCCTGGACTTGGCTGAAACTATTTCCAGCTCAAGTGCTATCACTGCCAAAAATTCTTACCCAGCCAAAAATGATAGTTCCCTTTGAACATCTGTAACACTCTGTACAATGTTTACAATATTTCTGTAAATATTTGGACACATCTACAGAAATTGCTTAGGTATCTGTGAAGCAAAGTTTATAAGGGGTAATTTGCTTAACAGATATCTATGGTTTGCCTATTGTGGCAGGCTGTACGTAAAATAGTTTTTACCCTTAGGTAGTAAGGATCTATATGAGTATTACCCTTCCCCCTTAGATAACTTTGTACTACGATCCCAGATAAGATTTCCCTTTATGGGCCCAGTGTGTGGGCTCACACCTGTAATCCCAGCACTTTGGGAGGCACCTGAGGTCAGGAGTTCGAGACTAGCCTGACCAACATGATGAAACCCTGTCTCCACTAAAAAAAAAAACAAAATGAAAAACTCAGGCACAGTGGTTCATGCCTGTAATCCTAGCATTTTGGGAGGCCAAGGATGGTAGATCGCCAAAGGTCAGGCGTTTGAGACCAGCCTGGCCAACATGGCAAAACTCCGTCTCTACTAAAAATACAAAAATTAGCCGGGCATGGTGGTGGGCGCCTGTAATCCTAGCTACTCGGGAGGCTGAGGCACGAGAACCACTTGAACCTGGGAGGCGGAGGTTGCAGTGAACTGAGGTTGCACCATTGCACTCCAGCCTGGGCGACAAGAGTGAAACTCGGTCTCAGAAAAAAAAAAATTACCTTTATGACAGGTGGTCACCTGAATCGAGGAGAGTGGATGGCGTCTCACAGGGAAAATCGGTAGAGTGCTGAGGAGAGAGCCAACCCCAGGAAGACAAGTGAATGAAAAGTTCAAGGGGTAGAGAGCAATCGTGCAGCATAGAATTTCAGTAAATAAAACATGGAAACATTTAGCAATTGGGAATGTACCGGTGAGCCTGGTGAAGTTTAAATAGCATAGTGAGGGTGGAAATCAGATTGTAGTCTGTTGAGACAAGAATGTGGGGGAGGTAAGAGGTGAGAAGTGTCCCTTCCAGAAGCTTGAAAGAGAGGAGAGACAGGATAATGGTTGAATGGGGCAGGAAAGAGCAATGCTGGGTTCCCTAGTGGGGATTTTCTTAGATCTTGAGCAAGTTGACGGGGGAAGAGGAGAAAGAGAGTGAGGAGAGCAGAGATTAAAGTTACCAAATAGAATAATTGATGAAGTCCAGAGAAAACAGGAAGACGTGGGGTCAAAGGCATCGGGAAGAATTGGCCTTGAACCGAGAGAGGGGAAACTTCTTTTCTGAGTGGAGGAAAGGCAGATGGTGAAGATACAGACACACGTACATTTATAGATTGGAGGAGCAAGAACATTGAAGTTGACCATATCTGCTTTTTTTCTATTAAGTAGGAGGCATATACATTATCCTCAGCAAACTAATGCAGGAACAGAAAACCAATTACTGCATGTTCTCACTTAAAAGTGGAAGCTAAATGATGAGAACACATGGACACACAGGGGAACAACATACTCAGGGAGCAATTTGGAAGATGGAGGGTAGAGGGTGGAGGGTGGGAGGAGGGAGTGGATCGGCAAAAATAACTAATGGGTTCTAGGCTTAATACCTGGGTGATCAAATCTGTACCACAAACCCCCATGACACAAGTTTACCTATATAACAAAGCTGTACATCCTGCACATGTACCCCTAAACTTAAAAGTTTAAAAAAGTAGGATGCATGGCCCGGCACAGTGGCTCAGGTCTGTAATCCCAGCACTTTGGGAGACCAAGGTGGGCGGATTATCTGAGGTCGGGAGTTTGAGACCAGCCTGGCCAACATGGTGAAATGCCGTCTCTACTAAAAATATAAAAATTAGCTGTGTGTGGTGGTAGGCGCCTGTAATCCCAGCTACCATGGGGACTGAGGCAGGAGAATTGCCTGAGCCCGGGAGATGGAGGTTGCAGTGAGCTGAGATCATGCCATTGCATTCCAGCCTGGCCAACAGAGCGAGACTCTGTCTCAAAAAAACAAACAAACAAACAACAAAA
>NW_016107316.1:16294583-16298597 GCF_001604975.1 Cebus imitator | reverse complement strand
AAAAAAAAAAAAAAAACAGAAAAAAAAAGTAGGAGGCATCCACTCTTTCAGAACACTGAATAAGCTTCCTGAGCACTATACTGGATAGCATAACTGGGTAGGAGCCTAGGCTTTGGTGTCAAACTGCTTGAGTCCAAATCTGGATCTCAGACTTTCAAGCTCTGTGCACTTGGGCAGTCACTTATTTCCCTGAGACCCAGTTCTCTTATCGGTAAAGCAGGGATTTGCAGTGTGCTTGCGTGGATTAAATGTGTTTGGATGTACACACCCCTTTGAGCAGTGCCTGGGATTTGGTGCTAGAACCTAAACTTAGGAAGATGCAGACGGCACAGCCCTCAGAGCTGCCCCTAAGGGTTTTCCGTCAAGTAGGCCATTATCTACCCCTTTCTGTTAGGAAGCGATGCCATCCAAGAATCATCAAGTACCTCCTGATATTTCCATTCAAGCCAATTAGGAAAGGGTTTCTAAGTGACACTGCATCTTAAAAAAAAATTAAGTTCTGAATTCTTCAGTAAGACATAATATAAAGCTAGACAGAAATGAGACACAGCTGGGAGATGGCAGATTTAGGCAAATCCCTAAAGCAGAGATCTCAGCACAAACAGCATAAACGTCTACCCAAGCGGGAGAAGAACAGGCACTCATGCACTGAGGCTGAGTGACAGCAAGGCAGTAAGTAGCAGGGAGGCAACAGATAATCTTATTGGTATCAGCTTAAGACCATTACCATTTGAACTGGATCAGTGGCTTTCAAAGCGGTGGTCTGGTCCCTAGATCAGTACCACTTGGGTACTTATTAGAAATGCAGATTATCAGGCCCCACCCCAGACCCACTGAAGTGGAGGCTCTAGTGCTACTTAGAAACAGCCTGGGCTCTGGAGACAGCCAGCCTAAAAGGGGAATAAATGTGTGTAGTTTAGAATCAACACATTATAAGAGGGTATAAGTGCTCACAGGAAGAAGTCAAATAGCTGAAATCTGGCACCAAGTACACTATATTTGGCCACGCATAACCTTAGTACAACGCAAAACCTTAGTACGCGTGGCCAAATATAGTGTACTTAGTGCCAGACTTCATAATCAAAATTATGATTTCTCCAACATAGCAAGATTGTGCTACAAGCCCTAGAATAGACACTACATCCTTGAAAAGAATCCTCTATGCTTTGGTAGGATTTTTTGTTTCTTTTGAGACGGAGTCTCACTCTGTTGCCCAGGCTGGAGTGGTCTCAGCTCACTGCAACCACCACCTGCCGGGTACAAGCCATTCTCCTGCCTCAGCCTCCCAAGTAACTGGGACTTGCACCACCACACCTGGCTAATTGTATTTTTCGTAAGACAGGTTTCCACCAGGTTAGCCAGGATGGTCTCAATCTCCTGACCTCATGATCCACCCACTTAAGCCTCCCAAAGTGCTGGGTTTACAGGCGTGAACCACTGCGCCCAGCTGGTAGGTTTCTTATACGTGAAAAACATTTTATAATTAACAAAGTAGTCCCATATGAATCAATCCTGACAATTTTTGTGATGCAGGCTGTCTAGTCTCAGAGTTTACAGATTCAGAACAGCTTTGACTTGCCAATATCAAAGACAATGGCAGGATTAATATTGAAAACCAGGTCTTTTGTTAGTTCAGTTTTTCTTTTTCTTTTTTTTAGACAGAGTCTCGCTCTGTCACCCAGGCTGGAGTGCAGTGGCACAATCTTGGCTCATGCAACCTCCACCTCCCGGGTTCAATGAATTCTCCCGCCTCAGCCTCCCTAGTAGCTGGGATTACAGGTACACACCACCACACCCGGCTAATTTTTGTATTTTTAGTAGAGACGGTTTCCCCATGTTGGCCAAGCTGGTCTTAGACTCCTGACCTCAAGTGATCTGCCCACCTTGGCCTCCCAAAGTGCTGGGATTACAGGTGTGAGCCACCACGCCCAGCCTCGATTTTTCTAATCTCTCATAGTTGGTTACCGATTTGTTTTTCCAGCCATCTAGATACTGGAGGGTAGTTTGAAAAGGGGTCACGAGTAGTTGAAGTGCTGAAAAGCTGTATCTTCCCTTTTAAATTGGTTGACATTCTGGATTATAAATCAGCCTCCCGTCACTGTAAATTTTGTGACTCAATACCCTAGAGCCCAATTATCACTGGATGAGCTGACAAAGTTGAGTATTTGAACCTGGAAAGCTGAGGGTCAAAGCCTAGGTCACTGCTTCTCATGGCGCTGGCAGAGCGGGGAGGGCTTCCCTCCAGGGGCGGGTTAAGAATTGCCTGTTTTATTGTTTAATCAACACAGAACTTTCCCACAGATTCTGAGATTCTGTCCTAAGGGCGTGAATTCCTTCTTGCTTCCTGGTTGAGAATCTTGGCAGTAGTGAGCCATCGTAACTCATGGGAAGGCATTAGTGTGGAAAGATGGTTGAGAATCACTGTCCTCAGCTGTGACTGCCTGAGAGGTTTTATCTGTCCTCTGAAGCCAGGCTTAGCACAGCACCAGCATGTCCTTCTTTAAGATCCAGATATGGTGTGTTTTGACTGCTGGCTTAAGGCTGGATTTCAGCTGAGGGGTTTTTTTGTTTTTTTTTTTTTTTTTTTTTTTGAGACAAGAGTCTCGCTCTGTCGCCCAGGCCGGAGTGCAGTGATGCCATCTCAGCTCACTACAGCTTCCTTCCACCTCCTGTGTTCAAGCAATTCTCCTGCCTCAGCCTCCTGAGTAGCTGGGACTAGAGGCATGTGCTGCCATGCCTGGCCAATTTTTGTATTTTTAGTAGAGATGGGGTTTCACCATGTTGGTCAGGCCAGTCTTAAACTTCTGACCTCAGGTGATCCGCCTGCCTCGGCCTCCCAAAGTGCTGGATTACAGGTGTGAGCCACCGCGCCCAGCCAACTGAGGGGATTTTTAAGGGTCAAATAAGTGGCACCCAAGTTCTGAATCTAGGTTCTTGAGAAATGAGACAAAAAGCAGATTTTAAAAATATCACTTATTATCAATTGGTTAGAAGATATAGCTTTATGTGATGGCCTAAATAGAATTGCTAGTTCCCTGTCTTAAGGAAAAGTGTGAGTACACAGAGCAGATCCTTCTCCAAAGTTGATGTTTCCTACTGGTCATGTGGAGAAGTAAGGATAAAAGGAACAAATTCCCCACATTCTTTCAAACTTTGACAGATTGGTTCCACTCAGTTGAGAGATGTGGACCAAAGGCAATCACCTACCTAGTTGGTCCACGTCTCTTAATTGAGTGGAACCAATCTATCAAAGTTTGATCGAATGTGGGGAATTTGTTCCCTTTATCCTTACTTCTCCACATGACCAACTAGGTGGGTGATTGCCTCCATGAGGAGGAAGAGTAAGGCAGAACAACAGAATAGAAGCATTACATCAGTTAAAAAGGAAGACAACATTGAGTGGGGATGTAGCATTCTACCTCTGCCCCCACACTGGAGGTAAGGAATAAGAAATGCTCAGGGTAAAAGCGGAAGATGAATCGGGCAACAGGTGAAGATGTTATTTGCTGGGAATGGGAAAGCTGGGGCATCAGTGGGGAAGCCGCCTGAAATAATAAGACACGAGACTGTGATAATGCAGCTGCACGAATAGAAACTGAACCACGGGAAATGTGCTGTTACTTGTTTGTGATACAAATGGAAAGAGCAAGGCAGGTGACGGTCCCAGGAGACTTGATATTAAGGCTCAACACTTCAACTTAATGGCTATGCAATTTAGCTTCAGTTTCCTCACCTGTGAATAAGTTTTAGCAGGATTGTGAGGACCAATTTAAAAAATACTCTAGGGGCCGAGCGCGGTGGCTCAAGCCTGTAATCCCAGCACTTTGGGAGGCCGAGGCGGGTGGATCACGAGGTCAAGAGATCGAGACCATCCTGGTCAACGTGGTGAAACCCCGTCTCTACTAAAAATACAAAAAAAAAATTAGCTGGACATGGTGGCGCGTGCCTGTAATCCCAGCTACTCAGGAGGCTGAGGCAGGAGAATTGCCTGAACCCAGGAGGCGGAGGTTGCGG
>NW_016107316.1:16254326-16292760 GCF_001604975.1 Cebus imitator | reverse complement strand
GCTCACTGCAACCTCTGCCTCCTGGGTTCAAGCATTTCTCTACCTCAGCCTCCCGAGTAGCTGGGATTACAGGTGCCCACCATCATGCCCAGCTAATTTTGGTATTTTTAGTAGAGACATTGTTTCTCCCTGTTGGCCAGGCTGGTCTTGAACTCCTGACCTCAGGTGATCTGCCCACCTAGGCCTCCCAAAGTGCTGGGATTACAGGCGTAAGCCATCAAATCTGGCCCTATTGTCGCTACCTTTTTTAAAAAAATTTTTTTTTCTTGATTTATTGATTACAATTCAAGATGACTCTCTACCTTTAAAACAGATCCAGGATCTGACCACTTCTTCTGATTTCCACCGCTACCCTCCTAGTCCAAATCACCATCTCTTGCCTAGATGACTGCAGTGGCCTCCTAACGTTTCCTTGCTTCTGCATCTGCCTTCTTCATAACAGCTCTTCACACAAAGCCCAGTATAGCCCTACTAAAATGCAGGCAAGAGCATGCCACTTTCCTGCTTAAAATCCAGTAGCGCCTTGCCAACTCAATAAAAGCCAAAGAATTGATTTGGGTGCAAGCCTCCACACCATCCTGTCCCTCATTACCTCTTTGACTTCTGCAGTTCTCAGTCGCTCTGCTCCAGCCTCCAGGCCTTTGCACTGCTGCTTAGGAAGGTCTTTCTCCATACTGCCATGGCTCACTATCTCACCTCCTTCTGGCTGTCACTCAAATGTTACCTTCTCTGAAGGTGTGTTCTGACTTTCCTGTTGTAAACTGTGACCACTCCACTCCACTACTTCCTATCCTCCTCCCTACTTAACTGTTTTCCACAGCCCTTATCATCTGACACACCATATATTTTGCTCATTGGTTTGTCAGCCAACCTTCATTAGAATGCAAGCTCCATGAGGGCAGGGATTTGTATCTTCTTCATTGAGGTAGCCTCAGTGCCTGAAATAGTACCTGGTAAACGTAAGGCCGGTTGCCTCGCCAGGAGCTCGTACACGCCCATCCCTCTCCGCGCCTGAAAACTACGGTCACCACTCTGTGCTTGGCACTAAGCCCGCCGTTGAAAAACCCCGCCAAAATTTAAGAGAAGCCCCGCCAAAACCCACCCAATAGCATTTTGCCCCGTCCAGGTCCCACTCCCCTGGGCAGCCCGCTCACCGGAAATCCCGCCTACCTACCAATAGCAGCTTGCCTTGGCCATGTCCTGTTCCCTTATAAACAATCAAGACACCCCACTCGCTATAAAATCATGCTTTCCCACGCCCGACTTCTCTGGCCCCTTTCCCTGGGACCATGGAACCTCACCTGGGAGCTGAATAAATTGGCATTTAATTTTCTTTTTTTTTTTTTTTTGAGACGGAGTTTCGCTCTTGTTACCCAGGCTGGAGTGCAATGGTGCGATCTCGGCTCACCGCAACCTCCGCCTCCTGGGTTCAGGCAATTCTCCTGCCTCAGCCTCCTGAGTAGCTGGGATTACAGGCATGTGCCACCATGCCCAGCTGATTTTTTGTATTTTTAGTAGAGACGGGGTTTCACCGTGTTGACCAGGATGGTCTCGATCTCTTGACCTTGTGATCCACCTGCCTCGGCCTCCCAAAGTGCTGGGATTACAGGCGTGAGCCACCAGTGCCCGGCCGGCATTTAATTTTCTTATACTGGCCTCAGTTTTCTCATTTTATTTTATTTTATTTTTTTTCCTTTCATACTAAGTTTTATTGTATGCTGCTGCCAGTGGATATAAAACAATTACCCTTGTGAAATAGAAATTCATGAAAATTCAGAGAGGTAGATGTTAAGGACTGAGAGAAGTAGAAGTTTGTATATTATGTATGGCACAAGTGTTACAGGGATAAGCTTTTGTACAGGCTTCAAATGGAGCTCTCTTGAATATTCACTGGATCATAAGAAGTGGTTTGGGATAACCCTTACAGTAAATAGTAGGTATTCAATTAATATCTGTTGGTTGAAAAAATATATATTCTGTTATTACTATTAAATTACTTGTGATATAGTCATTATTTAAAACAGCTATTGTGCAATTTTTAAGACAAATTCTTAGGTCTAAAGATTCCCAAGATGACTAACCACAACTTACTTTTGAGCTGGAAGTGAATAAAGTGACTGAAGTCATCTCTTTATTTGGGGTTATAAAAAACACATACCAAAGACTGATTAAAAACTTAGAACTGGTTCATTATACTATTGTTTCCACTTTCATAGACACTTGAAAATGTTCTTAATAAAAACCTTTTTAGAAGCTTTCTACTGAAGGTAGGATGAAAATTTAAAGCCTAAGCTTTGAGTTGTACGAGTCTTTAAATAGGGTGTGCTCTATAGGGAGCTTTTTCCCCAGTTGGTTTTGCTTGAACTTTAAAGTCTAGCTTGTGAAGTAATTATTATTTGAAGTATAATTGCTAACATTAGAAGAATGTTAAAATGGAAAGCTAATTTTTTAAATTTATGCTTTTTTTTTTTGAGACAAGAGAGTCTCACTCTGTGGCCCAAGCTGGAGTGCAGTGGCGCGATCTTGGCTCATTGCAACCTTCACCTCTGGAGCTCAAGCAATTCTCCTGCTGCAGCCTCCCAAGTAGCTGGGACTACAGGTGTGCACCACCACACCCGGTGAATTTTTTTGTATTTTTAATAGAGACGGGGTTTCACCATGCTGCTGTAGGTGGTCTTGAACTCCTGAGCTCAGGCGATCCACCTGCCCGGCCTCCCAAAGTGCTGGGATTACAGGCATGAGCCACTGTACCTGGCCAACTTATGCTTTCTTAAAAAATAAAAGTTTGCAAGTCAAAAAGGAAAATGATCAGAAAATATGCAGCCTAAAGTTAAGTATAGGCAGGTATGTGATAAATTACTTTGGACTTGAAAAAGAAGCAGAACTGAGCAGGGCTGGACTGCTTCACCAGAAATGAGGGAAGAAACCCCAGGCAAGACCTCAGTTCCTGTTAGAGGAAGGTCAGCCTGTTTGCTGACATGTCCCTTCTGTCCACTTTCTGAGTTAAGTCACTCAGCTTTCAGAGACATTGGTTTTAAAGGCAAAACTGATAGAAATTTCACAAGGAGTCACCTTATTCTTGTTAAATTTCAACATGAATTGCTTCTCAGCAGCATTTTATTGTAGGTAAAAGAGAGAGTAGGACATATTATTTTGAAAAGAAAAGAAAATCTTGGGCCCCCCAAACTCACTGTGCCAAAGGGACAGTTAAGCTTGGAAACTGAAGGACACAAAAACTTCCTTTTATTCCTAGATAGATGTGACTTCACATGCTGACTTTATCTTATGTGTAAAATGAATGGCTGGGCACAATGGCTCACACCTATAATCCCAGCACATTGGGAGACCAAGGCAAGCAGATCACTTGAGGCCACAAGTTTGAGACCAGCCTGGCCAACATAGCAAAACCCCATCTCTACTAATGTAGGAAATTAAATAAAAGGTTCCTCTTCAAAGCTTTCCTTTTCGTTCATTACAAATAAACAATAGTTTCTTCAAATGTTAATTTACTTTAAAGCTTTTGCTAATAATCTTAAAGTCGCTGTTAGTCAAAATAAAGAAATAAGTGCCTCACGTGTTCTTAGTTCTTACACTTTAACCTAGATGTTTGCCCTGACAGGCCTGGACAAGCCCAGGCAAGTCTTCGGTCAAAGCTTATTCTCCTTCCTTATTTGAAAATATGATTGCTTCTCTAAGCATTCCTCAAGTTACTTCCACTTTCTTTTTGTTCTCCTCTGCCTTTACTTCTTTAGAAAATTTCCATGTTTGTAGCCAATCAGGTCAGGAAAGAATGTGAAGTCCCGTTACAGCCAATGAAAGCTGCACACAGCAGTAGGGCGATTGTGTCAGGTTATGAAAGTTATAAATGTCCCTGTCTCCTTGTTCACAAGTGCTCTCGTTGCAAGACTGCCAGCGGGTTGCACCCTTCCTGCAGGAAGTAAACTAGCCTTGCTGAGTCATCCACTGTCTCCGTGTGGATTTTTCCCGACATTATAAACCCATTTTCAACAACTGAAAACACAAAAAATTAGCGAGGCATGATGGCACATGCCTGTAATCCCAGTTACTCGGTAGGCTGAGGCCCAAGAATTGCTTCAACCCAGGAGGCGGAGGTTGTAGTGAGCTGAGATAGTGCTACTGCACTCCAGCCTGGGTGACAGAGTGAGACTCTGTCCAAAAAAAAAAAAAAAAAAAAAAAAAACAAGACACAGAAAAAACAAAAAAAAAACCAAAAAAAAAAAAAAAAAAAAAAAAAAAAAAACTTACCGAGTACAGGAAAAATGCATAGTTGACTTTCCCCTACTCCTGTCTTTTCAAATGTAAAATGTGGATTCAGTGAGTGCTAATCAAAGCCTCACAAGAATGTAACCATTTGCTTTATCAACTAACCTCCCCCTTTCTCTGTCCTCCTGCCCCTCCTGTCCACTCTTTGCCCTTTAAATACTGAAGTCCTCAAAACAATCTTTGAAAAAAGCACAGACCACAGATCCTATTGTAACTTGTATTTCTCTTTCCCCATGCACAACCTTAACTGTGGCAAAATAAACCTCTAAATCAGCTGAGATCCATCTCAGACACTTTGTGGTTTATACTCTATATTCATTTTTCTAGGGAAGACTGAAGTTTTTCTCCCCATCCGGCTTTTCTACTTTCTTGGTTAAGATGATCATCAACTCAGTCAGCTGATTTTCAGTGAGAGGGCAATTTGGGAGAAGTGTAAAGGGTTTAACCGAAGCATGTATCATCCACAAAGCTGAGAGCCTGATGAAGTATTGCAGGTAACTGCTAACGTTCTGCAAATTCTCCAACGATGTGGAGGCTCCTAGAGTGTGAAAATTTTGAAACTTTTAGTGAAAAGGACCTGTCTTCACTCACCTTTCATGAAACAATACAACAGTTGATACAGGAGCTAGAAAGAAATTATTTAGGCAGATAGTGAGAATCCTTGACAGATTTTCCCTTTTAACGAAAAGGAGCCCCCAAATAAATTCTTTTCTAACAAAGAGCAGCCTGAAAAATCAAACTGCAGTCACAGACAAGCGAGCTGGAAGCTTGCATGGGTGAATCTGTCAGCTGTGCCCACAGAAAAGGGCTACCTGAGGGCCAGGCATGTTCAACACGGAGGCTCCAGCTTCTCTGTCACCACGGGTACAGTAAAGAACCAGGCAACATGGCACCACCAGGTAGAGAACCGTCTGCATAATA
Organism: Cebus imitator; assembly: GCF_001604975.1. NCBI lineage: Eukaryota > Metazoa > Chordata > Mammalia > Primates > Cebidae > Cebus > Cebus imitator. The sequence goes on along the minus strand of NW_016107316.1, from coordinate 16,287,555 downwards.
AAAGATTAGTGTGGGGCCATCACCTTCTTTGCATGCTATGCAAACAGCACACCTAATTTTAAGCAGGTTTTCGTGCACTATGGAAACGCTGCACCTGGTCCAACCAATCTTGTACACCCTATGTAAATCAGACACCGCTTTCTCAAGCTTATCTGTAAAAGCTTCTGCATTTCACTGTGGAAGTGGCAACCCATTTCCCATTTTCTCCAGGACCCCTCTCTCTGCAGCAGAGAGCGCTTTTCTCTTTCTTCTGCCTACTAAGCTTCTATTCTGAACCTCACTCTTTGCGTGTCCACATCCTGGTTTTCCATGGCCAAGAAACAACGAATCTTGGGTATTTACCCCAAACAATGATGCCATTTCACAGTCACCAAGATAAAATCAAAATCCTGTCTTGAGCTTGTAGACAAGTTTGCAATCTTCCCTCAGCTCAGCAATCCAGACTCTAGGGAGACAACTTCAGTGTCGGTCTGCCCACAGCCACTTTCCCTTATTTGAAATATAGCCTTTGAGTCTATTTCTTCAATCAGCATTTAAGATCCTATATGTAGAAGGCTCAGCGAGAGGCTGGGGGTGGTAGGAGCATGTGTGCATCTTTTCTTTAAGAGGCTTACAATTTAGTGAAGAAAAGAAACAGATGTGCATATAACTGCATGCCAGTGGAGGCCCAAGCACTGCAGCAAGGCAGAGCAAAGGAAGGGCTACTCAATGTGGGGACCAGGGAGGGCTTCAGGGCAAGGGGATCTCAACTGCAGTCTGGAAGGATGAGCAGACGGGAGGAGCATGCAGGCTGAGGGAAGGGACTTGGGGATGGCAATGAAAGTGAGAACATGGTCACTTCAAGAATGAAGACCGGGTCATTTTTGTGGCTCGACCTTTTTGTTTAGAGAGGGTGTAGAGGGCAATGAAGCTCAAAAGGTCACTTGATTTCAGATTGACTCTAGGCAGAAGCAGTCACTAAGATTCTCAAGATTGTGTTTAGATTTCTTTGATGTTTGGGTGAAGGATGAATATAAAAGGCATGAAGGTGGTTATTGGAATCATCCGAAAAAAGATAATGACGTCCGGAATTTGGTCAGTAACAGGCTAGAAAGGAGACGGCTACGAGGCACTACGAAGTGGGACTTCTTGCAATTTAGTGAAATGAGTGGGAAAAAGTTGTTGAAAATGACCACTAGCAGGACGATGATGCAATGACTTTGGATGGGGACACAAGAACATATTCGTGGGGAATAAGTTACTTGGTTTGGGACTTCAGTTTGAGTGCTGGATGTGGGAGGGTAGGATCTATGTGATAATGCTCACCAGTTGAAAAATTTAAAACTGGACTATGAGAGAGACGTTGAAGAGTGGACTTAAGATGTATACACAGTGTAAGTGCTACTGAGTTCAAGGGAAAAGATGGAGTTGCTCAGCGAGAGTACAGGGCCCTGCCTGAGAAATGTTACCCTCACATACATTTAAAACATGTATACTTTGACAAACTCAAAATTAGAGCACTGTTGGCCAGGTTGGTTCTCAAACTCCTGGCCTCAAGCTATCCCCCTGCCTTGGCCTCCCAAAGTGCTAGGATTATATAGGTGTGAGCCACTGTGCCTGACCTACTTTTGTTTTCAAAGTGGAAACCCCTATAAGCTTGTAAGGAATTTGAATTCCAGAGAATAATTAACTCATCAGAATTCCCACAGTCATTGTGTCATCGTCTAATGATTTTTTTTTTTTTTTTTTTTAGATGGAGTCTCGCCCTGTCACCCAGGCTGGAGTGCAGTGGTGTGATCTCAGCTCACTGCAACCTCTGCCTCTCGGGTTCAAGCAATTCTCCTGCCCCAGTTTCCTGAGTAGCTGGGATTACAGGCATGTGCCACGCCCGGCTAATTTTTGTATTTTTAGTAGAGATGAGGTTTCACCATGTTGGCCAGGTTGGTCTGGAACTCCTGACCTCAGATCATCTGTCCACCTGAGATGATCTGCCCGCCTCAGCCTCCCAAAGTGCTGGGATTATAGGTGTGAACCATTGCGCCCGGCCAGGTGCTTTTATCTCTAGTACTTGTATTGTGCAGTGGAAACACTGGCAGGTTTCATTCCAAAAATCCAAGGATTGAGTCTTGGGCCAAGCACTTGTCACCTGACTATGAATCTGAGCTTCAGTTTCACCATGTGTAAAATGGCCTACTGTAATTGCTTTATAGGATTTTGCAGATCAAATATGTGAAAGTGCTATACAAATGTTAAGAAATTATTCACACAAAAGTGGGTTACTAGCCTAGTACATTGCCAGGCAGAGTAACTGATTAATTGATGTAGACTCTCCACTGCTAGGAAAGCAGTGGCTTCAGAGCAGTGTCTCTGTACTTCCCATACTGCTGTACTGTGCCAATACAGCAACAGGTCATAAAAATGGAATAAAGCCTGGGCGCCGTGGCTCACGCCTGTAATCCCTGCACTTGGGAGGTCAAGGCAGCAGGATGAAGAGGAGTTCATCCTGAGGCCAGGAGTTGAAGATCAGCCTGGGCAACAGAGCGACACCCCGCCTGTACCAAAAAAAAAAAAAAAAATTAGCTGAGAGTGATGGCATGCACTTGTAGTCCCAGCTAGAGGTGGGACTATGGTTTGCGCCCAAGAATTTGAGGCTGCGGTGAGCCATGATTATGCCACTGCACTCCAGCCTGGGAGAAATCCTGACTCCAAAAAGAAAAAAGGAGAAAATACCACACCATGGTCTTGGGGTTTTGCTTTACCTGAGGGCTCCTGGGCAAAACCTAATGGAACAGAAGTGTTTTTTTTTTTTTTTTTAGACGGAGTCTTACTCCGTCACCCAGTCTGGAGTGCAATGGCACAATCTTGGCTCACTGCAACCTCCACCTCCCAGGTTCAAGCAATTCTCTTGCCTTAGCCTCCTTAGTAGCTGAGATTACAAGCATGTGCCACTGTGCCCAGCTAATTTTTGTATTTTTAGTAGAGACAGGGTTTCAACATCTTGGCCAGGCTGGTCTTGAACTCCTGACCTCGTGATCCACCTGTCTCAGCCTCCCAAAGTGCTGGGATTACAGGCGTGAGCCACCGCACCCGGCGGAACAGAAGTTATTCCTTTCAGCATAATTCTTTTCTCAAGCTAATGTCTCAAGTTTGTTATGGACACCTGTGGGCACTGCTTGCTTCTGCTGGTTGTACAAACTACCAAAGTTCAGAGACAAGCACAAACAATTAGACCAGAGCCAGACTCCACAGCATAAGAGAACGATTCTTTGTCCGCAGTAGGATCAAGAGCCAGGGAAAGCCAAGTGCTTCCAAGGTCTGATCCAAGAAACCTGCTCTCCTAGGATGAACTGCAGGGTCTGTAATTCCTTTGCCTCACAAAAAGGATCCTCTGTCAGTCATTCTTATACCTGCCCCACAAGGAACCCACATTTTCCGGGATTCTTTTAAGCTAAGGGAATGACACTGTGTTTCATAGAGCTCCTTTTTCATTCCTTGTTTAGATATGCAGGGACAGAATGCTTTTCCCAAACGGTAGTGGGACACCCTTCCAACCATATGCCAAAGACAATCCCCATTTAGTTGAGGCCTCTGAAGGCCAGGCTCTGACTGCCTCCAGAGGAGCCAGATCCTCTCTTCTCAACCCCGGAGTTCTTGCCCCTCTTTTCAAAGCTGTTTTAGTTATTGCACGTATGAAAGCACTGACAAAGGTCACACAATTAAAGTCCACAGACTCAGAATCCATCCTAGGTCATATAGTCCAGGACAGCGAATCCAGAATTTGGAATTAGACTTGGTTTCAACTCCCAATTTCCACTGATAAATGGTAGTGTTTGTGTCATACCCCTCCAGAGCTTTTTCTTTCTTTTTTTTTGAGACAGAGTCTCGCTCTGTTGCCAGGCTGAAGTGCAGTGGCGTAATCTTGGCTCACTGCAACCTCTGCCCCCCAGGTTCAAGTGATTCTCCTACCTTAGCCTCCCCAATAGGGTGGACTACAGGTGGGTGTCACCATGCCCAGCTAAATTTTGTATTTTTAGTAGAGATGGGGTTTCACCATGTTGGCCAGGATGGTCTTGATCTCCTGACCTCATGATCGACCGCCTTGGTCTCCCAAAGTCCTGGGATTACAGGTGTGAGCCACTGAGCCTGGACTTTATTTATTTATGAGATGGAGTTTCACTCTTGTTGCCCAGGCTGGAGTGCAATGGCATGATCTCAGCTCACTGCAACGTCCACCTCCTGGGTTCAAGTGATTCTCCTGCTTCAGCTTCCCGAGTAGCTGGGATTACAGCCGGCTGCCACCATGCTTGACTAATTTTTCGTATTTTTAGTAGAGATGGGGTATCAGCATGTTGGCTAGGCTGGTCTTGAACTCCTGACTTCAGGTGATCCACCCGTCTCAGCCTCCCAAAGTGCAGGGATTACAGGTGTGAGCCCTGTGCCCACCCAGAGCTTGTTTTCTACAACTCTCTCCAAGGACAGCAGAGGATTAAATGAGATAATGTGCAGGGAAGTATTTTAGAAATTGTTACAGTACCAATTTATTCTCTCTGAATACTTTTAATATTGTCATCAGCTACAGAGTACTGTGAAGATATGGAAACCTGTACTTCTGGCGGGACAGGGGTAGTTGTGGAAGAGATTTTAGCTATGAGCTGAAACAATTGCCAAGTGAGGACCCCAACAGCCTAGTGCTGTTCTTCCTAGAGCCATGGGCTGACCTAATTCTAATGTAGATGACAGCTCAGGAGAATGCTAGTTAACAACTTGAACAAGCAGTTCTCGGGCTCCTCCCTGTCTCCAGGCCTTCCCACGTGCTGCTTCTCACAACTCTGTTCACTTGGCTCTCCACTGAGCAAACCTCACTTCAAACGCCACTGCCTCCTCACAGGAACCTGCCTTCGCCCACTGGACGAGGCCCTGCTTACAAAACTACTTGGAATTCTTCTGCGTGACAGTTAATCCAGTTGTGATTACCTTGATCTAAATACCCTGATGTGAATATAAGCTCCACTAGGGCAGGGCACACGCCTGTTGGGAGCCTTTCATATCCCTACTTCCTCAGATAAAGCCAATACAATGTGTTGAATGGGGGAATGAGGCCTGAACTTTGTGTTTCTTCAATCTTGTTAAGAGTTCTGGGGGAAATGAAAAATATAGAAAGAAAACTAATTTAGTGCTGGCAGAACGGGTTCTGGACAGAGGTATGCTTCCTTTGGCAGTTTTCTCCAATAAAAAGAATTAATGGCTTAATTAAATCAACAAGATCTTCAGGGGCACAGGAATGGTCAAGGCTCAGGCTTGCTCTGAATTATTCACTTTATTCAAGTAGAGGCGCCCTTCTGAGATCAGTTACTGTCAACTAGAAAATCAGTACAACTGCCTTTGTAAGCAGGCAACTGCTTTTTCTTTGTCAGGGCTCAGGAGGCCATTTCTGAGGTCTCCTTTAGGAATGGAACCTTCCTTAGGTGAAACCACAAAGGTGAAACTTCCTTCTAACAATCACACTTTTTCCTCAATTGTTTTTGTTTTCCTCACTCGTACACTTAGGGATAACTTTAAATCAATGTTCAGCCTCATCTAAGGGAAGTTTCATTTTTACCTTATCTCAACTATGGAAAAAAAAGGTTTTGTCCCCCATAAATAGGACTTCAGAAAACAGTTATCAAATCTGTGTACATTTAGGTCTAGGAATGTGTGTGGGAAGAATACCCTCCTTGAGCCCTCTGGAATCACATTTACCCTATGACAGAACAGGAGGATCGCCATCTTGGACAAGCCCCTCATTCTAATATTCACCTTACCCAAAAGCTGCCTAAATCCAAAGGGCATCAGCCTAATGGCTAAGGTCAGCATGACCATAAACCACAAATAACATCTCCGAGCAGAAACACTCCAAACTCCTCTCCAACCAAAGACATACTAGCTCAAGATAATCCCCCTGTGGCCGGAAAGATGTCAGGCCCAAGATAACCTCCCCTCCACCCAGAGACATTCCAACCACGCCATAAAACTTCTCTCACAGAAAAATTCCAAGCTTGTGATAAGCCTCCTCACCCTAAAACCAATGTATACTCTTAGTCTGTAAGAGAAAGCACGCCTGATGGAAATCAGCCAGAAGCCCCTCTCAGGTTTATTTTCTCTAAAATAAATCTGTCTTCAACTGTTGAGCCTCATTTCGTGTTTCTTTCCTCTTTAACTCTTACACCCTAGCCCTACTTAGCCAAGTTGGTGGATTTAGGATGCTTTAAAAACATACAAGCAACAGGGCCTAAATCCTATAAAATGCATTATCACAATGAAGGAGCCTCATCAAGTTAAGACACAATACCTATTATTGATAAATGTTGATATATTTAAAAAAAAATAATTGACAGAGACATGGCATCTATGGCCATGAAGTGCTGCCTAAACCAGATCTTCCGGGTCAAGAAACAGTAGGCCTAGAAATCTTTAATCATCAGACAACGGCACAGTTAAAAGTAGGCCGCAAGGCCTACTATCATGACTTCAGTTTGACCTCAAATTTCAACGATCTGTCTCAAATTAGGATGACTTTAAGGATCTTTGGCTTCAGGGATGCTTTCTTTTATTATCCTTTTATAATACTTGTTAATTTGGGCTTTGGCAATTTCTGCAGAATGTACATTTCATTTCTACACTTGATCTTAGCCAAAAGGCTGAGAAGCGAGGTACATTTCATTTTTTCCTTGTAAATGAAGAGGCAACCCATGAGGTTGTTAAACAAATTCTATTCAGTAGCTGGAAAAGTGAATTTCCTGTGGAATGACAGGAATTACATAGAAGCAAGCAATTTTATTTTCCTCAAAGGTAGCAATAATTTTAATCTGTACATACATAAAACAAACAGTGCAATTATAAAACCTTGAAGGTGACATGCATATTTTAAGGTGCAGTTGGGATGGGGGAGGATGTTAGCATCTCCAATTTTCCTTACCACTTTTTCTTTTCTAGTTCCTTATGCAAAAACACTGAGTCAGGAAACTTCATCTGGAATGCTGAAGTTAAAGGTGAATTTCCTGAAGTCACAAACAAAATGGAAATGACCTTCTAGAGCAGTTTGATAGGGACTAGAGTAATATGGCTCTCAAGCTGGAAATGAATGAAATCAGGGATGCATTTTCTGAAAAACTAAAGGAGATAATGTTTGTAACTGAGTGTCCTATTTCTGTTTCATAGTTGCTAACCACATGAGCCCTTCCACCAATCTTTTTATTCGGTATAGTTTCTGAATAGATGCTGTTCAATGGAGTTATCTGTAACTAGGGGTGGTGAGATGCAGGAAGGAAGGACCTGGGGAAATGGCTTCTTCCTTGAAGTCTGAGTCCATGCTCCTCTTCCACTGTTCTTATGGCCTTTTCTCTGCCATGGAGGCAGAGGTAGCTGGTGCAGAATGTCAGATGCTGTCATCATTCACAGGCCCAGATATGCAGACAAAGGTGAGTGATAGGGGTCTACCTTTGCTTCTTCCACAATACCTTTCTCAAGCTTTCCTGGCCTTGCGGCGGAACTTCTAGAACTAGAAAGTCAGTTCACTGGGTTCTTGACTCAGAGACCACGATGAGATGGGATGTGGCAGAGTGACAAGACACAAAGGGAAAATATGGTACCAATTAGCCTCAGAGCAGGATAGAGAAATTTATATTTGCACTGATGAAAATTCAAATTCCCAAAGTCAATCTAAAAAATGAAGATTTCCTTTGAGTATTAATTTTTTCTCTGTACAAGTAGCCTGTGCACTTCTGTTCAGATGATCCCAGGGGCACTCTAGGGCAGTATGCTCTAGATCAGCTGGAACAGCTCTTTCTGGCAGTGGCATTTTGATTTGAACCCCAAAGTAAATCCATACATGGCATCACAGTTATTAAAAAAATGAAATATTACTAGCCAAATGTAACTGCAATTCAATCAATGTTATATTTCACACACAAATTTAGAAAAATCAAGAGTATAATAAAAGGATAAAATTAAACAGAAGGAAATCAATTTCTACAAGAAATCAAATATATTTACAATGATATTTAAAGGGAAAAATAAGCTACTTGGATCATAAATTTAATTTTATTTTAAATAACTTTAGCTACCTCAGCTGTTAATACAATAAAAGCAGAAAGAACAGGCTGCCTTTTATTTTTCCAGATTTAATCAGAAAACTGTATCTACAATAAGTGACAGCACTCACTTCTTGTCCTTCACCCATCTCATCAAAAATTATTGCATTTTCTCCCAAACTGTATTTTTTGGATTCCTCTGTGAATATACTCATTTCGTCCTCTTTCCTGGAGGCATCTTGGGTTAAATCCATCTTTAAAAAAAGGAGAAGGGGTACATATGTGGAGGCAAAATATTCTCTTGAAGCCAACAGATACAGAGTTGCTAGAGAAGCTGATTGTACACACAAGCTGCCTGGGATTCGGATGGGGAGGGCTGCTGATTTCGAGACGCGTGAGAGCCTTTGGTGGACGGGCACAGGCAAAGCCCCACGGGCCCTTCTTCCTGGGCAGGGTTGGGACTGAGCGGCGGAGGCGGAGCTTCGTCTTCCTCTTGGAACTTGTCATTTTGGTTCTCCTCCAAAAGCCTTCATCCAGATAAGAAGCCAATGACTGATTACAAAAATAAGAATAATTAAATTTGGCTCAAGAAATAGATTGTCCAACTGTTCTGCCTTGGTATTTTTTCAATATCCAAGGCCTTTACAACGAAAGAAACAAAGCATCTTTCAATCTTCCGACAAAAGCGAACTCCTTTTTTTTTTTTTTTTTTTTGCTCCATTTGCTACGTCTTGTATTATTGCTGCAGATTGAGATATCAAAAATCTCAGAAAAATATATAATATATTTGTATATCTCTGTATGTCTATTATTTAAATTTCACATTCCTTTAAAAGTGGTTATTCAGTCAGTAGCTGCTGAAGGAGGCTCTTCTGCTGGGCCTGGGGGGTCTGTGGTCCTGATGTGGGCTTTTGAGTTCCCAGTGGACCAGGCTGGTTCAGGTAAGGGTCCCCGCCTACCAGATTCACTGTACACTGGACGTCAGCAAACACCTGAACCTGTTGCACCTGCTGGAACACAAATAAAAGATGTGTTTAGACAGAAGGGTCTGCCCCCCCGGCTTATGAGTGGGTACTACTTGAAGTGGAAACTCACTAGAGCATTCCTCTAGTCTGTAGTCACCACAGAGAAGAACTCTTCTGTCTTCTTGTCCTACAAAAAGAAAATCGCTGCACTCATTTTGCTCAGGGTTCTGGAAAGTTCACACTTTAAAAATAAAATCAAAATTGGAATGGTCACGCCTCCTATAGGGTTGCCATCAATATCGAAAGTGAGTATCATTACTAACGTTGCCAAGATTGGGAGAAGCCCAGTTTCAGAGTCTGGGTGTCCAGTGGTAGGTTTTAAAAAATACATGGTATTTAGAAAACTGGTTTAAAACCATTCTATGGATGATTTCAGTAGTATAAAAAAATCTTCATGATGTCAATGAAAAATTAAGGGCTTTCAACCAGTATTAGCAAAATAAAACCACACCTCAATAATGGGACATCAGCATCTAAGGTTAATGTCCAAAAGATTTTTATAGTATTTAAATGTATTATTACATAGCTCTTTCACATATTGGCTTTACCATTACAATAAATTATCATTAGAACAATTTTATATTTGACTTTTTTTCCCCTGATAGACAATCATTTAAACACATAAGCTAAAAATAACAGTAAGTCTACTAGCCTTGAGAACAGTGTGAATTTTCCCTTTACTACTTTCAGTAATAATACACTTATTCCTTAAAAATGTCTAAAGTTGTACAGTTCTAGCACATTCTATGGGGAAAACAAAGCCAGAAGTTAGTCTTTACCAACCAGCTTTATTAAAAAGTTGTTTGTAGAACGGATTAAGGCCAATACTGCACTTGTAAATGTTCCAGACCAGGAATGGAGATGCCTTATCAGGCATCTAAGTGCATCTAACTGTCTCAAACTTTTTGACAAGCCTGTGTCTCCTGTTTAATAGATCCTGTGTCTCCTGTTTCATTTGAGATTAGTGGTGTATTTTTTTTGGTGATTTATCACTAATTCATACCAATTACACTCAGCTTTTCTGAAAACTTTTCTATACTAATGGAATAAAAGTTGTTTTCCATCAACTTTCATTAGCCAAATGTCAAATGTCCTATGCATCAAATTTGGACATCAGTCTGGGCCCTGGTCTCCTATTCTCTTAATCCATTTACATCTCCACTTTCCTCCCTCTCAGATAAGGCAGACAGCCCCTGAGCGGAGCTTTCCTAGTGCCTAAGGAATAAATCTCTAGTTAGATTAGCACTGCTTTTCTCCTCCTCTTCCCCTTTCCTTGGTTTCCCGAATGTGGCTTCTAGCTCCTACTTGCTCCCATTTGCTACCGCCTCCTCTGGGCTCTTTCTCCTGTGTCTGTAACACACCAACGCACCCAGTCTGCTCTCCAGCTGCCTCGTGCCCTCGCCCTGCCTTTGTGCTCTATAATGTTGCATTCTGACTCTTTCCTTCTAGAGCTTCACCAGACCTTCCTCTCTTCCTAGGTCAATGATCCCCCTGCCATCCCTCTTCCTGCTCCTCTGTTCTCTGTGTTCTCTTCCTGTTCTCTCCTGCCTTACCTCCTCCCCAACCCATCTCCGTTTCCCAATACAGCTAGTCCCTCTCCTCCCCGAGTCCTCTTTTCATCTTTTCTTCTCCCTTTCTGTACATCTGTCTTTATATTTCTGTCTAACTCACTCCCCAGCTGCTGTCTGGTTAAATACAAAAACACTGAAGCAAAAACAGATTTCACAATTGGCCACGACAGAAAGAAGATTCTACCACTGAAACTTCACACGAGCACAAACTATAGTTCATTTTTAGGCAATAATTAAAAAAAAAGTCAAGATATAAAATTTCATGTTTATGTTTCTACATATGAAATATTGGGGCAGGGCATAAAGTGTTTTTGTCTCCAAATTCTTAAAAAGTTCTTGGTAAAGGCATGATAAAACAAACTAGAAAGTTCTGCTTCTTTAAAACTAAAAGTTTTTAAAAGATAGTCTAGGGTGGGCATGGAGGCTCATGCCTCTAATTCTAGCACTCCAGGAGGCTGAGGCAGGAGGATCACTTGAGGCCAGAAGTTTGAGACCAGTCTGGGGAACACAGTGAGACCTGTCTCTACAAAAAATAAAAAAATTAGCTGGGTGTGGTGGTGTGTGCCTGTAGTCCCAGCTACTGAGGATGCTAGGTGGGAGGATCACTTGAGCCCGGGAGGTTGGGGGTGCAGTGAGCTGTGATGGTGCCACTGCACTCCAGCCTGGGCAATAGATGAAGACCCTGTCTCAAATAAATTTAAAAAGTGTATTATTGAAAATAGAGAAAATTGAGAAGACTAAACAAACTCTAAAACCCATTTCAGTCATTTTAAACTATCACTTAAAAAGGGGTGTCTTAGACCAGTCCACAGAGGACTTCATATATTACCATAACTTCTCAGATAGGCAAAGCATGACACAAAAAAAGCTTGAGGTCTTCCAGGTGAGAGGACTGGTGTGACAGCTGAGTCACAACCTCTGGAGATTTTCTGGCATAGTTTTTACTTCAGTTCAAATATCATTTCAGGGCAGAGCTTCAGAACTTTAAAACATGGTTGTCTGGGTTTAACTAATTTGTTGAGCTGCCCAGTAATGTTTCTGTGGGGTTGAGACTTTCAAAGACATCTGATGAATGAAGAGTCTTCATTTCCCTGATCTTAAAATGCCTTCTCTCTCTCTGTCTCTTTTTTTTTGAGACAAAGTCTCCCTCTGTCGCCCAGGCTGGAGTACAGTGATGTGACCTTGGCTCACTGCAACCTCCACCTCCTGGGTTCAAGCAATTCTCCTGCCTCAACATCCTGAGTAGCTGGGACTACAGGTGCTTGCCACCATGCCTGGCTAATTTTCGTATTTTTAGATAGGGTTTCTCCATGTTGGCCAGGCTGGTCTCAAACGCCTGACGTCAAATGATCCACCTGCCTCAGCCTCCCAAAGTGCTGGGATTACAGGTGTGAGCCACCGCCAAAATGCCTTCTCTTTACCTTCAGAGGTCTTAGATCCTATTTCCTAATGCTTAGCCTGTGAACCCAGTCTTCCCACTAATCTTTGTCCTTCTCAGCTGGCTAGTACATCTCCCTTCACTTTCTCCTTCCCAAGACGAAGCCTAAACTAGCACTTCTATCGATGTGCCCTTTCACTCTTCTGTCCATAGGGTTGAATCCAAATCCCTTAGTTTAGCATTTAAGGCCTCTGGAAAGTTGCCCCACACCACTTTACCAATTTTAATTCCTATGAATACTACTTATAAACATTTTACCTTCAGTGGATTTGGTTTCCAGGACTATGCTAAGATACTACTATTTCCCTGCTTCTGTGGCCTCTACTTCCACTTCTTTCTACTTCTGGATCTATCTCTGCACCAGCCTCCAACAACTACCATCCTCCTTTCCTTCCCTTTGTCTTGGTAACTATCTTTCAAGGCTCAGTTCAGTTCTACCTCTTGTAAAAATGCTCTTCTAGCCATCTCAGCAATTTCTCTTTTCTTTGAATGCTTATAGTTCATTACTTGTAACATAAATTTAATAATTTACCTTCTTTGATTATGTGCATATATTGATGTGTTTTATCTTTCAATAGTCCCTAACTGGTATGGCAGAAACAGTGTGGACTTTGGCAGTAGAAAGACCTGGGTTTGAACCTCAGCTCTTCCTCTTTCTAGTACTGTGAATGGTACATGTAGTTAAACCTCTTCATGTTCAGTTTCTTCATCTGTGAAGAAAAGGAGTACTACCTCCTTCATAGGGTTACAGTGAGGCTTAAATGAGATAATGCATACAGTGCATAGCACAGTGCCTGGCAAGCCACAAGCATTTCACAAATGAAGCTTCCTTTTCTCACTTCTCCCCACAGTTCACCTGAAGGAGGGAGAACATATTTTATGTGTCTTCCTATTGCCATCTGTGGCATACTGACTGTGTTAAAAATGTTTAAGAGACTAAACTTCAGCCAGGTGTGGTGGCTCACGCCTATCTCAGCACTTTGGGAAGCCGAGGCAGGTGGATCACCTTAGGTCAGGAGTTCGAGACCAGTCTGGCCAACATGGTGAAATCCCATCTCTACTAAAAATACAAAAAAATTCGCCAGGCATGGTGGTGGGCCCCTGTAATCCCAGCTACTCAGGAGGCTGAGGCAGGAGAATTTCTTGAACCCGGGGGGTGGGTGGAGGTTGCAGTGAGCAGAGATCACATCACTTCACTCCAGCCTGGGCTAAAGTTCAACCAAAGTTACCAAAGTGAATTAAGCCCTTCCTCTAAAATTTCTAAATTAGGTTTATTAATACAATAAAGTGCTTGCTGTTTGTGCTGTTTTGAAACACACTTCTCAGGAGGTGAAGTATATAGCAGGCACTCTGTTTTGTCTGAAGTTACTGAGATCTTCTGAGGTATTTTGATTACAGATGAATTTTTAGCACTGTGCTTATTTACAGAATCACAATTAGCTGCCACCATTTGTGATCACTTGATCTTATGTAAGCACTGAGTTAAATCATCTGAACTTATCTCATTTAATCCTCTCAACAATCCTATAAGCAGGTATCATGTTAGTTCTGTGGTTATACAGCAGCTCAGGAAAGCGCTATAACATGCCCAGGAAGACACTGCTAAGAAGAGCAGAGGCAGGACTCACGCCCAGGTCTGACTCCCAAGGTCAGGCTCTTGATGCTACACAATGACCTCTGTGTATTCAGAGTACGTCTGACAGCTCTGGGCTTAGAATTGCCTTACTGACCTGGGTTCCATCTGCTTCTGTTTTGAGAAGGTCAGTGGATGAGAGCTGGTTGCAGTAGAGGCCTGTGTGTCTCAGTGCGGGATCATTTATCTATTAAAGGTAAATACAAGATCAAATTATAAGCTAGTTGTTTAAGCTGAAAACCAAATTCTTCAACGAAAAATAATCTCACTGACAGAAAAGTAATAGCAGCACAGCAAAAATGAAAAGCTTAGCAATTAACTGTGTTGTTACAAGCCAGGATGGTAGTTCCCCTTGTGGAGGTAGAGAGTGTGGAAGGAACACGGAGAACCTCTGGGGCACTGGTGACACTCTGTTTCTGATATGAGTGGTTTTCAGGTGTGTTCAGTTTGTGAAAATCCATTGAGTTGTACACTTTTCTCTATATTCTTATATAAGATACTTTAATAAAAAGTTAATTTACACATACACATGTTTATTAGTGACTCCCACTTTGGTCAAGATTTAGTAATAGGGATCAGACTTAACCTCCTGCCTCAATCAGCTAAAAAAACAGACAACAGCCCAGGCGCGGTGGCTCATGCCTGTAATCCCAGCACTTTGGGAGGCAGAGGCGGGCGAATCACCTGAGGTCAGGGGTTCCAGACCAGTCTGGTCAACATGACGAAACCCTGTTTCTACTAAAAAAAAAAAAAAAAAAAAAAATTAAAAATTAGTGGGGCATGGTGGCATGCACCTGTAATCCCAGCTACTCAAGAGGCTGAGGCAGGAGAATCGCTTGAACCAGGAGGCAGAGGTTGCAGTGAGCCGAGATCATGCCATTGTACTCCAACCTGGGCAATAACAGCAAAACTTTGTCTCCAAACAAACAAACAAACAAAACCTCCCAAAAACCAACAACCAGACATGAAACAAAGGCACTTAAGACATTAGACAAAGGTAATGAAGGACGGTGATCCCTAACAATTCAACAGTCCCTACTGTGGCAACTGCCCAGCTTATTGCCTGGAGTGTATTTCCAGTTACACCATGGAGAAAAGGAGCCCAGGCAGCAGCTGGCAGGCTCCTTGAGTTAAGGAGATGCAGCTAGAACCCTCAGAGAAGAATATCAAAGAGAGTTCTGGAATACATCTGCAGTGGCCCTCAAGTCTATAGCTCAGTACTCATCAGCTTATAGATGCAGGGGAAAGAATCACCTAAATAGATGAAATGGAACAATTCCCAAAGATCCCATGGGGCTGGGAATAGGTCCTGACTCCCATGCCCCACCCCCACCTACTGAGTGGAAAACATCATAATTCATGTAGTATCATGTAGCATAATAGAATGGTTTTACCTTGGTGATAAGGTTAAAATTAGCCCAAGAAAAAATACTGCTTTGGTCGCACTAAATAAAAAAGCAAGGATCAAACTTTCCAAGTAACATAATTATTTCCTAGAACAAAGCTCAAGAATATTTGTAGGAATATAAACAAGGTAAAATTCACGTCTGGTATCCAATAAAAAATTACCAGGCATGCAAAGAGGCAGAAAAATATGATGCATAAAGAAAAGGAAAGTCAACTGAAATCAATCCTGATAATAGAACTGATAGGTAAGAAATATCAGGGCAATTATTATAATAATCATATTCCATTTGCTCAAGAAACAAGAGGAAAAACTGAATAGATATGAAAGATAAGTTGGAGACATGGAAGATATAAAAAGGATCCAAATATGACTGTTAGATATGAAAACATATCTGAGATGAAAAATACACCAGATAAACAGATACTGCAAAAGAAAAAAATCAGTTTACCTGAGGCTATAGTAATATAAATGATCTAAAATCAAAGAAAAAATAATTGAACCTTATTCCACTCCCCCAAAGTCCCCCAAACCCAGAGAATCAGTGAATGTGAGACAATTTCAAGTGGCCTATTATGCATGCATGCAATTGAAGTCTCTGAAGGAGAGTGAGGATGGTGGCAAAAATTATTTGAAGAAATAATGGTCAATATTTTCCAAAATTTGGCCAGGCGTGGTGACTCACGCCTGTAATCTGGAACTTTAGGAGGCCAAGGTGGGCAGATCACCTGAAGTTGGGAGTTCAAGACCAGCCTGACCAATATGGTCAAACCCCGTCTCTACTAAAAATTCAAAAATTAGCTGGGTATGAGGGTCTACCCCTATAGTCCCAGCTACTCAGGAAGCTGAGGCAGGAGAATTGCTTGAACCCAGGAGGTGGAGGCTGCAGTGAGTGGAGATTGTGCCATTGAACTCCAGCCTGGGCAAGAGAGTGAGCTTCTGTCTCAAAAAAATAAAAAAAACCCCACAAAAACCCAAAAAAGACAACAAAAAGATTTTAATGAAGATTATATGGTTATGAATCAAGAAGCTCAATGAGCCCCAAGAATAAGAAATATTAAGAAAACACACCAAAGCATATCATAATCAAATTACTCAAAACCAGTGGTGAAGAGAAAAATCTTAACATCAGCCAGAGAGGGAAAAACATCAATGATACATGGCCGAACAAAGACAAAATGACAGCAGATGTCTCATCAGAAATACTGTAGTGGAGCAACATCTTGAAAGCACTGAAAGCTGAAACTGCCGAGCTGGAGTTTAGGGGAAAGAACATTCAAAGATAAACGTGAAAGACTTTTTCAGACACAGAAAAGCTAAAAGAATCATTAGCAGCAGGCCTGCACAATAAAAATGTTAAAGCAAGACCCTCAGGTAAAAGGAAAATAATACCAAATAGAAATTTAGAACTACAAAAAGGAATGCAGAAAATTGAAAGTGGTGACTATGTGGGTAAATATAAAAAAGATATAAAAATGCTTTTTAAAAAGTTTTCTTTAAATTTTTCTTTAAATAGTAAAAAATTTACAAGTAGAATTTACAAATTTATAATTGACTAAAGAAAAAATAAATTACAGGGAATAGAACATATGTAGACATGATATGTATGACAACAGCAGCACAGGAGGGACAAAATATAAATAAATTGTAATGAGATTCTTATACATGAGGTAATATAATATCATTTGAAGATAGACTGTATTAAGCAAAATACATGCACAACAAACTCTAAAGCAAGCACTAAAATAGCAAAACAGTTTTACATAGCTAATATGGCAACAAAAATGAATATTCGATTAAACAAAAAAGGCAAAAAATGGGACAGAAAACCCCAAATAAGTTGGGATATTTAAATCCAATCATATCAATAACCACATTAAATGTAAATGGACAAATAACTCCAATTAAAAGATGAAGATTGTTGAGTTAAAAGAACTGAGTTAAAATAAAAAATTGCTGAGTTAAAATACAAAAGCAAGACCCAACTACATTAGAAACCCACTTAAAATATTACTTTTACCTAATTTATTTTTTAAAATTATTTTGTTTTAATATAATGGAGATAATAATTCTAATAACTGAATAACAAAAAGAAACAGTCCTAGTTAGTTCTTTTATTTTACTGTCAGACACAGATCACTAAGTTGTTGTTTTTTTCCTTTTGCTAACTTCCTTAGGCTTACTAAGGACAGAAATAGGTATTTTAAAAAAATCACCCCAAAAAGGAATTCTATAAAAAAGTATGCACAATTTCTTGACAGAAACATGTATGGCCCATCTTTTACATACTTCTTTTGTCCTATGATTAAAATGATCCTTTGTTTATGTTGTGTCTTTCCCAACTTGTACATATGCATGTCCCACAAGGGACATATATAAACACTTTGGACACAGTGTTTATATATTTTTATGATTTGCTATAAATTATGGCTGCATGGTAATAGCCTTGTTACTATAGCGTACTTTGTGGTTGCTGATACAAATAATTAGAATAGCAACTATTGGGAGTTACTTCAATAATCTTAAATATTGTTTTGAATTTAGTCATTCTCTTCTAAAAATCTGTAAGAGGCTCCACGATAAATTCCAAATACTTAGATGGCATGCAATATATCCAAAAAGCTTACCACATAACTTCTTCTCTAAATATAATATAAATATCCCCTTAACATTAATTAGCTTTTCAACCTCTATCCTGACTAGGTCATGCTGTGATAACCAATCTTGAATGTTCTTTTTCTATTCTGTTTAGGCAACTTTTTCATAATGACTTTTTTGACCAGGGCTTTTTTTTTTTTAAGCCCTCATCAATTGTGCATACAACCCTTATCTGACAGAAACATGTATGGCCCATCTTTTACACATTTCTTTTGTCCTATGATTAAAATGACCCTTTGTTCATGTTGTATCTTTCCCAACTTGTACATATGCATGTCCCACAAGGCTATCTTTGCACAGAGTAGTTATTGAATAAATGCTTATCGAAGGTAGAAATGAAGAAAATGGGTTCAGAGTACAAAGGAATATTCTAAGCCAATATATTACATGCATTTTTTTTTTTTTTTTTTTTTTGAGACAGAGTCTTGCTCTGTTGCCCAGGCTGGAGTGCAGTGGTGCAATCTTGGCTCACTGCAACCTCTGCCTCTGGGGTTCAAGCAATTCTCCTGCCTCAGCCTCCTGGGTAGCTGAGATTAAAGGTGCACACCACCATGCCCAGCTAATTTTTTATTTTATTTTTTTAGTAGAGACAGGTTTCACCATGTTGGCCAGACTGGTCTTGAACTCTTGACCTTCTGATCCACCTGGTTCGGGCTCCCAAAGTGGTGGGATTATAGGCGTGAGCCACCACGCCTGGCTATGTACTGTTTTATGATAAATCTAAAACACTAAAATCTCATGAAACTAAAATCTTATTTGTAAAGTCCATCAAGGCCAGGAGTAGTGCCTCACACCTGTAATCCCAGCACTTTAGGAGGTTGGGACAGGTGGATCACTTGAGTCCCAGAGATCAAGACCAGCCTGGGCAACATAGTGAGACCTTATTTCTACAAACAGTAAAAAAATTAGCTGGGCAACATGGCATGTGCCTGTAGTCCCAGCTGCTTAGGAGTCTGAGGTGGGAGCATCTCTTCAGCCTGGGCAGTCAAGGCTGCAGTGAGCTGTAATTGCACCACTGACCACTGCACTCCAGCTTGAGTGACAAAGTGAGACTCCATCTAAAAAAAAAAAGAACTTGTCAAAATTTTTCATTGTATATCTTAAGGGCCAGTAACTATTAAAAGTTAATAGGAAAGAATAAAGAAGTGTGGCTATTTCTGATGAGTAACTGTCAACATACCTGATTTTCCTCAGCCTAATGAACTGTGATGTGGTGTGGCATGTGTGTGGCAAGTGTGCCAGCTGTGCCGCTTACCTGCTCAGGGCACACAGTGTTCATTCCTGGCATCTGCAAAGAGCTCATCTGCATCTGGCCCATCATTGGGTTCATGTTCTGAACATTTGTATTTCCACCTGCCATGGACACGGTGATGCTCATGTTGTTGTATACTCCTGGCTGTGCTGGCGTGGGCTGGTTCTGGACAGCTTGACTGAACACACTGTAAACTCAAAAACAATCCAGATTACATCCACTGATCATGAACGAGGGGATAATGTGACTAGATTCTGTTTCCAAATAAAATATTTTACTTCCTTAAATTGCATGCATGACTGTATCTTCTTAAAATATATAAAAATTGAACATAATTCAGAACATTCTGAACTCTACATAGGGGTTAAATAATGGAAAAGAGCTCATTTTAAGTAACAATTATCTGGCACAATATCAGAGATGCTAGGATACAAATTTATCTAAATAATTAAGAAAGGAAGTTTTCCATGTAAGTAAAATCTTCTAGGTAACTGACATTTACCTATCTAACCAGAGAACGTCCTATTTAAGCAAATTGTCTGGCATATATATATCTCTTTCTCTTCAATAAATGTTCACTGAATTAATTAACACAGGAATGAATGATTCAAAGACAGCATATTTAAATTGTGTTTGCTTATATAGCCTCTTAGACTTAATACTTCAGGGGAATGATGGTATCTTGTTCCATTTATTTCTATTAACATGTGACATATAGCAGGCACTCAGTAATTACTTGATGAATAAATGAATAATGGTATGGGTTATTATTCAGTGCTGTCAAATGGTGCAGTTCAGATTGTTTTTTATTTTATTATTGGTTTTATTGTATCTACGCCAGTGAAGTGGCAGAGATTTTTGGAAGTGTAGTGCAGAGACCATCTACAAGAGAATACCCTCGGACCTGTTGATAATTGAGACTCCCAGGTTTTACTCAAGCCCTGGTGAATCACATTTTGTAGGGATGGGTATAGAAAAGTGCATCTTTAACTATTCATGCACACTAAAATCTGAAAGCCTTTATTCAATGTCCTATAGCTTGTTGTCACTTCTAAAGGTTTTAGCTTCTGGTCACTTTCAATATGCTATAAATTAAGAGGAAACCAGATGTATAAACCAAATGTTTTTAGGTAGCAAATTTAATCCTTTTAAAGACTTCCAAGGTCTTTTCAAGCCTGAACATAGCTTCATGTATTTTCTAGGAAGCAAAATACATAAGCAATTGTTTTTCAGAGAGCCTGTTTTACTGACTTCCTTCTTCATAACCAAGTTCTGGACTGTTGTTATGCCAAAGATCTCAAATGTCAAATCAGTCTCTATTAGTAAGAAGAACAGTAAGCAATAAACTCCAATTAAATTCAACTTGACTCTTTTTATTTGAAACCTGAAAATTTTCAGTGATACAGATATACACATCTAAAGGATAATGATATGAATTCTGTCTTTCATAAGTTCTATAAACACCAAATATTTTATGACTATATATTAATTGTTAACAATAAACTGCTGGTAAAATTCCATCTATTTTAATGTTAATTCTATAGAATTTGATTCTGAAAATAATTTTCCCCATCAATAGTTTATCTTTTCCTTGCTAGCTCTTAGTGTTAAAAAGAATATACTGACATTTACAGTTTCCAGTAGACTAAGGTAATCATACTGAATCGACAGGCCAAGAAACAGCCTATTTATCAGGTCTGAAGAAAAGTATAAAATTTTCCCCCAAGTAATTATAAAATACAAATGCCTACAGAAAATACAAATGCCTACACTGTGCCCCCGTAAGTACAGTGTGTATGCTTGTGGGGCAGTGTTCCCACAACTAAAGGTGAAAGAAAAGCCTGCTAATCTATGCCTATTTTCTTTTTCTTTTTTTCTGGAGATGGAGTTTTGCTCTTGTTGCCCAGGCTGGAGTATGATGGCATGATCTTGGCTCACTGCAACCTCCGCCTTCCAGGTTCAAGCGATTCTCTTGCCTCAGCCTCCTCGACAGGCACGCACCACCACGTCCAGCTAATTTTTTATTTTTTTTATTTTTTTTGGGACGGAGTTTCGCTCTTGTTACCCAGGCTGGAGTGCAATGGCGCAATCTCGGCTCACCGCAACCTCCGCCTCCTGGGTTCAGGCAATTCTCCTGCCTCAGCCTCCTGAGTAGCTGGGATTACAGGCACGCGCCACCATGCCCAGCTAATTTTTTGTAGTTTTAGTAGAGACGGGGTTTCACCATGTTGACCAGGATGGTCTCGATCTCTTGACCTTGTGATCCACCCGCCTCGGCCTCCCAAAGTGCTGGGATTACAGGCTTGAGCCACCGTGCCCGGCCTTAATTTTTTATTTTATTTTATTTTTTTAGTAGAGATGGGTTTCCATCATGTTGGTCAGGCTGGTCTTGAACTCCTGACCTCAGGTGATCCACCGGCCCCAGCCTCCCAAAGTGCTGGGATTACAGGCATGAGCCACCGGGCCCAGGCTCTATGCCTATTTTCTAATGAGAACATTTCTGCCTTAGACAGTGCTCGTTTGTCAATTGATAAATAAGTCACCACTGTGGAGGAGTAAGGCTATGTAAGTTAATGTATGCAGAAGCTTCAAGGACTGCAATGATGTCATACTTATTGAAAAAAAATTAGGGCTTAATTTCCTTTCAAATTACTATTTGGGACTATATATTAGTTTAAGTTCTGTCAAACTGATCCTGCCAATAGTTCCATTTTACCATCTTCCATCAAAGGAAGACCAAACTCTTCTGCAGCTGCAATCACTCTCCTGGGTCCTAGAAAGACATCTGGGTTCACTGGCACCTAACATCCAACACTCACAGGCCCTCTTTCCCACTCTGTTTTCCTGCCTGCTTTGTGGCTGCTATCACAGTTTTCTCAGGGCAGCACTAGGTATTTGGTAGCCACTAAATGATGGAAAAAAAGAGAAGCATGAATACTCTGGCCCAGAGTGGGTTCCACAGATATTACAGGTATTAACAATCAGGGAAGTCCCTGGTCAAATAAGTCTGAGAAACAAAAGGTTAAACAACAGGACTTTTTTTTTTTTTTTTTTTGGAGACGGAGTTTTGCTCTTGTTCCCCAGGCTGGAGTGCAATGGCACAATCTCTGCTCACCGCAACCTCCGCCTCCTGGGTTCAAACGATTCTCCTGCCTCGGCCTCCCAAGTAGCTGGGATTACAAGCATGTGCCACCACAGGCCTGCCTAATTTTGTATTTTTTGTAGAGACGGAGTTTCTCCATGTTGGTCAGGCTGGTCTTGAACTCCTGATCTCAGGTGATCTGCCCGCCTTGGCCTCCCAAAGTGCTGGGGTTACAGGCGTGAGCCACTGCGCCCAGCAACAGGACTTCTTATCCTTTAAAATGCTAATAAGCAATGGGATTCTCCCATCAACAAGTCTTACACAGAAGCACTACCCAGTTCCGGGACACACAGGTTTGTTTAACCATTTCTTTCTCTTGCCACCAGAAAGGTAATGACAACGAATCACATTACACTATCTCTGAACTCTATTACATCATTCTACTTAATGATTCATGTTTTAATTCTCGCTAACCTGCCCCCTCACCAACTAGACTCTTCATTATTTGGCAGCAGGAGTTGTTTTTCAGTGTTCCTCATGGTATCTGGTGTTGTGTGACAGAGATAGTGAGTGGTCACTGTCTTCAGGTGATATATGCTAATATACAATGCTTATGTTGAATGTTGACTAATAAGCTTCTGCACTTGAACCAAATGAGCAAGTGTGAGTGTTTCAAGAGTTGGTGGTAACTGTTTTCTTTCCCAAACAATTTGGAAAGCCAAAGTTTGCAGAAACTACTAAAATAAAACAAAAACCTGTATCCATATTTAAATCTGAATTCAAGATGTTGACTTAGGGAGTATTTGCACTCATTTGTTCAATAGATGTATATGAAGGGCCTCCCTGTTCCAGAGGATGGAGACAAAGAGATAATAAACAACAAAGTGCTTGCTCTTATGAGGCTTATATTCTAGATGGAAGAGACAAATCACAAATAGACTATCACATAATTAATGTCAAGTATTAATCACTATGAAGAAAAATAAAGAATGGAAAGGAGGCCCCAGGGGTAGAAAGTGGTATTATTTCAGAAATGATGGTCAGGGAAGTGTAGTAAGATGACATTTAATGTCTGCGTCTAATAAAGTGACATTTAAGGAAAGACTTAAAGTGTGAGACAAACCATGTGGCCACTGAGGGAAGAACATTCCAGCAGAGAGATTAAAAAAAACGCAAACATCCTGAGTTTGCAGTGTACTTAGCACATCTGAGGAACAGACGGATAAAAGGAAGCCAGTGTGGCAGAGTGAGCGATGAGAACAGCAGATGGGATCAGAGAGGTATCCAGGAACAAGATGATGTGAGGTTTCATGGGACCTATTTTGTATTTTGAGTAAGGTGGGGAGCTACTCAATGAGTTGTGCATAGACTGCCTCATGTTTTAAAAGCACATGGCTCTGGCTACCATGTGGAGATTAAATGATGGTAGAGCAAGGGTAGTAACAGGAGAGGAACCTACTGCAATGGCCCAGGAAAAAGATGATGGTGGCTTGCACTAAGGTGCGTAAGTGGAATAGGTAAGAAGAGAGAGGTGCTAAGAAGCTGACATGATTTGCTGATGTGCTGGATGTGGGATGTGAGAAAGAGAAAGATTTTTCTTCTGAAAAAGAAAGTGGAAAATGGAGTTGTCATTTACTGAAATGGGAAAAAGTAACCTAGAGGAACAGGTCTGGTGAAAATATCATTTTAGTTTTCATCATGCTAAGTTTGAGATGCCTATTAGACTTGTAAGTGGAGATATTGGTTGGGCAGCTGGATATATAGTATGGTGCCATCTGTGCTGGAGGTTTAAATCTGGGAGTCATAAGCATAGAAACAGGCATTGACAATAGTAAGATGGGTAATGTAACCAAAAGAGGGAGTGGTTATGGGGAAGAGGTCCTAGAATAAACTCTGGGCCCTCAAATGGAGGTCACGGAGATGAGGAAGATCCTCAAGGAGACTAAGTGGTAGGAGGAGAGTCACTTTTCTCGAGAGAGAGTTGTTCTAGAAACCAAATGAAGAGCTTCAAGAAAGGATAAACACTCAAATATGTCAAATGCTACTGATGAGCATTGCTTTTGGCACTGAAGAGGACACTGAACCATCTTGACAAGGATACTTTTTGTGAAATGATAGAAATGAAAGCCTGATTAGTTCAACAAGGAGTGGGAGTAGAGGAAGTAGATACAGTATAATTTTTTAAGGAATTTAACTGTAAAGGGGAGCAGAGAAATAGGTTATTGAGACATGTCAGCATGACTGTTTTTTTTTTTTTTCCCCAAGCCATGTTTCAGTGCTTAGGTGGAGGTATGAAGTAAGAGTTTAGTTGGATTTCATTAGGGAGAAATTTACCAGGCACAAGTGCAACAGAGGGAGAGCTGGGCAAAGAAGTTAAGAGTGCCTGTAAGGTAGTGATTATAATGATGGGCCACAAAATCCAAAGTGAGTTTAGGAAGTTGGGATTAGAATACATTAGGAGACTAAATTCCTCTTGTATTACAGACATGGTTCCATTTCTACCTAATTTATACATGGTCCTCATTGAGAGTTATACAGTTCTCTAACATGAAGATTTTCTCTCACCTTTCAATGAACTTTAAAAGAATACAGTCTTGTGTTTTCAACTTTAACTGCCTTACTTATTATGTTGTCAGATCAGACAGCTTCCCTGTCATTAGAACTAAGACACAACCAAATTAAAATTCTTATAAAACTCAGAGTGATGTGTGAAAAGTTCAGCAGCCAGGATTTGGAAAAAAAAAAAAAAAAGACTTTAGTGAGATAATTCTAAGTAAGATGGGTAAGTCAAGGTCACTAAATATCTAGATATTCAAAAGGAGTAAGCCTTAAAAACTTTTGGTTATTGTTATAAAGTCTTTAAACACACCGAAAAAAGTGAAACTTGTGTGCCCACTACTTAGCTCTATTGAATTCTGACATCTTGCCATTCTTGGTTTTAGATTTATAAGATTTTAAAGTGTTCTTATAAAGAAAACTTTTTAAAAAGTATCCATTTCTACGTCTGTCCCAGGGAAGCTCTGTTACTGATGTGAGTTCATCATATTCTGCAGGTGTGCTCAGGTTAGAATGGAAAGGTTGGGGCCACTAGATCACTTTTCTGTACTGTCAGCACATAAATCTGCCTTAAAAGTGACCTGATACTTAGAAGATTTAATAATCATTTTTCTTTGCTGATAATATAAAATGTAGTTCTTTCCATAATGCAAATGGAAGTAGCCAATAATCTACTTAGACTGTGATACAATCAGCCATGAAAGCACAGCCGTTCTTATGTGCTGCTTTCTGTCTCCACAGATTTGTCTCTTTGGGGAAATGTCACATAAATGTGGCTGGCCTTCTTTCACTTTGCATAATGTTTCTGAGGTTCAACCACTGTAGCATTTATTAGTATCAGGGATTTATCACAGTTATCAAAGATGCTCATATATAAAAACTGTCCCCTTACTTGTTGTTTCCTATTGCTCCTTGCTGCCAGGCCTTCATGTCTGGTGACTGATACCCGGAAGCAGGCGGAGTTTGCTGGAGCAGAGAGCTCTGAGGAGGAGGGATTGGCATCGGCACCATGGAGCTCCCAGGGCTTAGAGATGGAGCAAAGTTGGCCTCACCTTGGGGAACCATTCCTGCAAATTGACACAAATTAATTTATGTTGATATACTATAAATTTATTAATCCCATAAATGAAAAAACCCAAAAGGATCTGTCACAATATATTTACAAATATTGTATTAAACAGAGCATGGAAAAAATTTAGTATCTTAAACAAGGGCAAGAAATCTCAGCAAAAACCAATAGATAAATAAATGTAAGCTTGGAATAATGCTTTCCATTCCCCAAGAAGTTGATTTAGGCCACAGAATTGTATATGATCTGTTTCTGTTCGTTTTTGCTAATATGAATTTCTAAGTGTAAAAGTATGCATGAACATACATGATAAATTACTTGTGTAGTAAATTAAACTTTTTCTATTGCTCTGTCACCCAGACTGGAGTGCAGTGGCTCAATCTCAGCTCACTGCAACCTCTGCTTCCTGGGTTTAAGCAATTCTCCTGCATCAGCCTCCCAAGTAGCTGGGACTACAGGAACCCACCCACTGCACCTGGCTAATTTTTGTATTTTTAGTAGAGATGGGGTTTCACCATGTTGGCCAGGCTGGTCTTGAACTCTTGACCTCATGATCCGCCTGCTGTGGCCTCCTGGCCATAAATTAAACTTGAATAGGGAAAAAAATAGTTAAGAAAAAGCCATGTGTGGCTGGGTGCAGTGGCTTATGCCTGTAATCCCACCACTTTGGGAGGCAGAGGTGAGCTCGAGACCAGCCTGGTCAACATGAGAAACCCCACCTCTACTAAAAATACAAAAACCCCTATAATCCCAGCTACTTGGGAGGCCGAGGCATGAGAATGGCTTGAACCTGGGATGCAGAGGTTGCAGTGAGATGACATTGCGCCACTGTATCCCAGCCTGGGTGACAGAGCGAGGCTCTGTCTCAAAAAAAAAAGAAAAAAGCCAAGTGTGAAATAAAAAATAATGAGAAAGTTTTGTGGGCCACTCTTCCCCTCCTCTTTCCCCCTTTTAAACTTTATTCAGATATAATCTACACAACACGAAATTGACCCACTGTAACTGCATAATGCAATGATTTTTAGTAAATTTATAGAGTTGTGCAGCCATTACCACAATCCAGTTTAGACAGCTAATCATTCCCCCAATTCCCTTGTACCTGTTTGTGTCAATCCTTGCTCCCACCCTTGTCCCAGGTAACTTCTGATCTGCTTTCTGCCTCTAAAAGATGTGCTTTCTGGGGGAAACTTCATGTAAATGTAGCCATACATGGTCTTCTGTGTCTGGCCTTCATCACTAGCATGTTTTGGAGGGTCTGCCATTTTGGAGCACTTGCCGTAGGCTGTTCCTTTTTATTTAGGATGATGCTTATTAGCAGCCATCTGACCTAAATGTCAAAACTCAACTGACCATAAAAGTAAGCGTTTATTTCTGAACTTTTTATTCTGTTTCAGTGATCTGTATGTTGACACTTGTACCAGTACCACACTGTCTTTGATTGCTGTGACTTTATGGTAATATTTGAAATTAGGTAGATATCCAACTTTGTTCTCCTTTTTAAAAATTGTTTTGGCTATTCTAAACCCTTTGCATTTCCATATACATTTTAGGATAAGTTTGTTAATTTCTCCAAAAAGCATGCTGAAATTCTGATGGCAACTGTACTGAATTATGAGATCAATTTCCAGTAAATTACCAGTTTTTGTTCGGTCTTTTTTCTCTGACTTCATTTTGGATAGTTTTCATTTTTTTATCTTTAAGTTTACTAATTTTTTCTTCTGTAATTTCTAATCTGCTGTTTACCCCATCTAGCATTTTTTAAATTTTATTTTAAATCTCAGACACTATAGTTTTCATCTATAGAAGTTTGACTTGGGTTTTATCTATATCTTCCATGGCTCTACTTAACATGTTCAAGCTTCCTCTTGCTTCTTGAACATACAGAATTTATAATTTATAATTGCTTTAATGTCTCTACTAATTCTATCATCTGTGTAATTACTGAAGTTTTGATTGACTGATTTTTCTCCTCATTACAGGTTGTATTTTCCTACTTCTTTGCACATCTGGTAGTTTTAAAAATCAGATTTCAGACCTTGTGAATTTTACCTTGTTAGGCGTTAGATTTTCTTCTGTTCTTTTAAATATTTTTGACTTTTGTCTGGGCTGTGGTTAGGTTACACAGAAACAGTTTAATTCTTTTAGGTCTTGTGCCAAATCAGACAAGAGCAGAGTTTAGTTTATTTTGCCCCACTACTAAGGTAAACCATCTCTGAATATTCTACTTGATACCCTCTGAATTATGAGGTTTTCGACTCTGGCTGGTAGGAAGAGGAACTGGTCCCATGTAAACTTTGAAGACTGCTCCCTCATATCTTTTTAGGTGGTTTTCTCTGGCCTTGATTTGTACACATGTACATGCATGCCTATGTGCACACAGCAGCTCTCAGGTGAAGACTTGAATGGGACCCTCTGCATATTTCACAATTCGTTGTGTAGTGCTATCCTCTCTGGTATTGTGCCCTGCTACCTCTAGATGCCAGGGCTTTCCCAGACTCCCAGCTCCACCTCCTCAGCTCAGGGAAATGGCCTGGCTCCTGCTGGATTCCCCCTCTCTGCAGTGCAGTCTGGACAAGCTCAAGAACTACTGTTGAATGTACTTTGTCTGTTTTTTGTTTATTTGTTTCAGATGGAAAAGTAAGTCTGGTCCCTGTTACCCTATTGGCCAAAAGTAGAAATTTGTAAGAATTTAAAAGAGTAAAAATGTTTTTTAAAAAATATGTCTTATGCTAGCACTCTGTTCATTTTCCTTTTTTTTTCCTGACAAAATACATCTCACAGTCAAGTACTTTTAAGGCAGAGAAAGTTATAAAGGTGCAGGAAAAAGGATGCCATTGTATGATTGCCCATAATTTAGTATAATTCCTTTATATCTTTATAAAATCCTATATAATTCTGTGACCTGCTTCTTTCCCTCAACATTACATCACAAACATGTTCCTATGTTCTTTATGTCTCTTTGTGAACACATACATATGTGCCTGTATATCTACTGTGTTCTGTCACTGTTAATATAGTGATTTTTTTTCCTCTTTTTACTTGGTTTATTTGGTTAAATAAAAAGAGAAAATCATTATATTTACCAGAGATGTAGTTGATTTACTCATTTTTTATTATAGGCTACAATTTTAAAACTAGTTTAAATTTTCTGTGAAAGTTGACCTAACTTTAGACTTTATAGTTTTTTCTTTCACTAGAGGTTTATTTATTTTTGGTAAAGATAATATAAATGAAGTTACATATTTTCTCCTTGCTGCTTCCTCTAAATGTAATTTAATCTCTGGTAAATAATTTTGATTTAGACTATACAGGTCTCCATTTTTTTTTTTTTTTTTTTTAAGAGGGAGTTTCACTCTGGTTGCCCAGGCTGGAGTGCAATAGTGTGATCTCAGCTCATTACAACCTCTGCCTCCTGGGTTCAAGTGATTCCCCTGCCTCAGGCTCCCAAGTAGCTGGGATTACAGGTATGTGCCACCAAACCCAGCTAATTTTGTATTTTTAGTAGAGACGGGGTTTTTCCATATTGGTCAGCCTGGTCTCGAACTCCTGACCTCAGGTAATTCACCTGCCTCGGCCTCCCAAGTGCTGGGATTTATGGGCATGAGCCACCATGCCCAACCTCTATTTTTTTTATTTGTGACTCTAGAGGGTGGGTTTTTTGTTTTTGTTTTGCCACCATCTTCAATTCTAATGTCTGTACACTAACTCTTCATTTTAAATTTTAACTATTTTGTTTGTGATCCTTAAAAGAAAAACACTTGCTTGTATTAATGTGTTTTTAACCTCATTTATGCTGATATTAATTTTTTCATAAAAACACAGCCTTGGTTTGGTGACTCATGCCTGTAATCCCAGTGCTTTGAAAGGCTAAGGTGGGAGGATGGCTTGAGGCCAGGAGTTTGAGACCAGCCTGGGCAATGTAACGAGAACTGTCTCTATAAAAAATAAAAAAGTTAGCTGGGCACAGTGGTACACGCCTGTAGTTCTAGCTACTCAGGAGGCTGAAGCTGGAGGATCACTTGAGACCAGGAGTTAGACACTGCTGTGAGCCATGATTATGCCACTCCTGGGCAACAGAGCAAGACCCTGTATTTAAAAAAAAAAAAAGAGAAAGAAAAATATGTATGTGAGGGGAAAAAGATGCTTATCATATTCTAAATATTATTTTGTGGGTCAACAGTAAACAATAAATAAGAGACTCCAAGTACAAGAGCAAGCTTTTTGAGATTTCTTTCTGGCCTCATCTCACATTCTAACTGTCCTACTGGAATGAACAGTTTCCTTTATAAGATGACTTTTTTGTTGTTCCTTTTGTTGTTATTGCTGCTGTTGTTTTTAGTGTTGGTCTTTTATTATTTTAAAAGGACTATTTTTTAGAGAAGTTTTAGGTTAGAAGCAAAATTGAGTGGATAGTACAGAGATTTCCTATATACCCCTTCCTCCACTCACTCACATGTACAGCTGTCCTCATTATCAACATCCCCCAGGTTCTATAGGTTACATTAGGGTTCACTCCTGGTATTGCACATTCTGTGGGTTTGGACCAATGTGTAATGATATGTACCCATCCTTACAGTATCATAGAGAGTGGTTTCATTTCTCTAAAAATCCTCTGTGAAATGACCCAGTTTTAGTAAAAAGAACTAGCCTGTGGATAATGAATTAGAGGAATAGAGTTCTTGTCCCAGTTCTGCTAATATACTGGGCCTTGGATAACTTGCATCAACAGGATAATCTAGTTCTTCTAGATGAAAAATTCTACAGTTCTGTCTTTCCCTAGACTATCATTTTTTTTTTTTTGTAGACAGAGTCTTGCTCTATTTCCCAGACTAGAGTACAGTAGTGTGATCTCAGCTCACTGCAACCTCCGCCACCCAGGTTCAAGCGATTGTCATGCCTCAGCCTCCTGAGTAGCTGGGACTACAGGTGCACGCCATTACACCCTGCTAATTTTTTAATTTTTAGTAGAGACAGGGTTTTGCCATGTCATCAGGCTGGTCTCAAACTCTTTACCTCAGATGATCCATCCGCCTGCCTCAGCCTCCCAAAGTGCTGGGATTACAGGTGTGAGCCACTGTGCCCGGCTGGCCTAGACTATGTTAAGTCTCCCTGCTGGAATGACCATAACTAGCACCGCAGCCATATGACAGTGCCAACTAGAATTAGAATTCATACTTTCTTTTTTTTTTTTTGAGATGGAGTTTCGCTCTTGTTACCCAGGCTGGAGTGCAATGGCGCGATCTTGGCTCACCGCAACCTCCGCCTCCTGGGTTCAGGCAATTCTCCTGCCTCAGCCTCCTGAGTAGCTGGAATTACAGGCACACGCCACCATGCCCAGCTAATTTTTTGTAGTTTTTAGTAGAGACGGGGTTTCACCATGTTGACCAGGATGGTCTCGATCTCTTGACCTCGTGATCCACCCGCCTCGGCCTCCCAAAGTGCTGGGATTACAGGCTTGAGCCACCGCGCCCGGCCTAGAATTCATACTTTCATTCATTTATTTCTTCCAAGATTAATTAAGCATTTATTCACTGTGAGACCACTGTCCTAAGCACTGGCGAAACAATGGTTAAAAAGGTCATGCTTTGTTCGTGCAAGGAACCTGCTATTTAAAAAGAAAAGCAGCTAGAGATTAACAAGTGGTTTTAAGACAGGATGGTGAGTGCTTTATGATTGGGAGTGTCCAGGAAGACTCTCCAGAGGAGATTTATCTGAGAGGAGGAAAGAATAGGAATGAGAAGTAATGGAAGAATACTTTAGATAGAGTATAGAGAATGTACAAAGCCCCTAGAAGTAAAAGACAACAAGATATGTGCTGCTTCTTGGAACTCAGAAAGTTTATTGTAGTTGTAACACTGAACTATAAAAGGGGACGCGGAGTTGATGAGTCTAGGTTTGGACAAGTTAAGTTTGTGGTGTTGGTGGAAAATACAAGTATGTGTATCCAGTAGGCTGCTATACATATGAGCTGAGAGATATCATTTAGAGATAGAGAATAAACTCACTAGCACGTAAAGGTCTCTGAAGCCCCAAAAGGAGATGAGATACTGAGAAGGAGTAGGTGGAAGATAATTTTATTATAGTTCACAGAAAAGAGGTCTCTAAATGGGCTTCAAGGAATCCACGAAGTGGGCAGACACACTAACCAATTTCTCATATTTACTTTGAATACTGCCTTCATTGAAAACAATTTTTAAATGTCTGATTCTGTTCTTGTGTACTCATCATCATAGCATGAGAATCTGGAAAAGTTTCTTGTTTTCAGAAATATAAGAAAAGTTACTCTGACATTACTATGACTTACATGTTCCTTCATTTACTTTGGGCCTATATTAAGCTGAAAGAGGCTAAAGCAAAGGTTATAAAGCAAAGCTAATGCAGTTATCCTTTGGTTTTACTGTCATCACTTAACACGGAAATCAGCAAGCTTTTTCTGCAAAAGGCCAGATAATATATATTTTCAGTTTTGCAGGCCATAAAGTTTCTTTAACAACTACTCAACTCTGCAATGTGAAACCAGCCACAGATAATATATAAACTAGTAAGTATGGCTGAGTTCCAGTAAAACTTTACTTACCAAAACAGGTGGGCTGGATCATGGATCTTAATTGGTGAAACCTGGAAACATTCTGGGACACATAATATTTTGGTTCTTTTGTGTGGCTGATTTATTAGGAATAGAAGCATAAAACAAAGGCCAAAGAGCCCTTTTATCTGGATTTCCTAAAGCCACAAAAAACTGTTTTTGAAAAGGCCAGAACTTTTCCAGAACATGATTTTGTGCCAACACAGAACCTAGTCCTCTACGAGATTGCTGATCAATTTAGAGCAAGTTTATAATTAAGAGTTGTGACAAATTAAAAACATTGCATCTTTAAATTTCTTATTTTTTCCAGAAAAGCTAAAAGTTTTTCCAGTATTATTTTGAAGCAGTCCACAGAAGAACTGATAGCCCTGCCATTTCATTTCAGTTTGGGACTGGATGAGACCACTGTTCTCTTCACTGCACGCAGCTTCCGGGTTTTGTTTGTAGTATGAATGCTGACTTCATAAAAAACAAATTCTTATTTTGTGAAAATATTTTTGTCAATCAGAAGTTGGTCTGGAAGAAAAATCCAGGCACCAGATAGGATACTCATGATAGGGGCCACACATCTTTCCCATCATGCTACCTGAGAAAGCGGAAGCTCCACCCACTCCACTATTTCAGCTTACTGTCTTCTATGCTGACACAAGACAGATGAAAGATGAGACCCACAACTGTGAAAGAAACTTGTCAATTTCATGAGAACCGGGGCACTGAAGCATCACCTTTGTAGGTGGCTTTGTTAAGGAATGAAAGCAGGATATAAAGTTCTCCTTTCTTGACTTTCCAGAGGAAAGTTTAAAGTGTATACCTGAAAATTGACAGAAGTACTATTTCTACTTTTTTTTTTTTTTTTTGAGACGGAGTTTCACTCTTGTTACCCAGGCTGGAGTGCAATGGCGCGAT
>NW_016107316.1:16252273-16254211 GCF_001604975.1 Cebus imitator | reverse complement strand
TTTCACCATGTTGACCAGGATGGTCTCGATCTCTTGACCTCGTGATCCACCCGCCTCGGCCTCCCAAAGTGCTGGGATTACAGGCTTGAGCCACCACGCCCGGCCTATTTCTACTTTTTTTAAATAGAAAAAAAAACCTTAGAATAAATAGATGAGGAATTTATTAATGTTTGGCTTTTTTCCCCTAACGCATGAGATAAATCTTTTGTGAGTTTTTATCTTTTGTTAGATAAATCTTTTTTCCCCTAATGCATGAGGTAAATCTTTTGATTTAAGGATCTGCAATCAATATCATGAATGCTGTTAAAAACCCATTTGGTGGCCAGGTGTGGTGGCTCACGCCTGTAATCCCCGCAGTTTCGGAGGCCAAGGCCGGTGGACCACCTGAGGTCAGGAGTTTGAGACTAGCCTGGCAAAACCCCGTCTCTACTAAAGATACAAAAATTAGCCAGACGTGGTGGTGCACACCTGTAATCCCAGCTGCTTGGGAGGCTGAAGCATGAGAATTGCTTGAACCTGGGAGGTGGAGGTTGCAGTGTGCCGAGATCGTGCCACTGCAATCCATCCCGGGCAACAGGGCAAGACTCTGTCTCAAAAACAAACAAAGAAACAAACAACAATAAAAAAACCATTTGCTGTTTTAGCCAGATTGTCATCTTGGAAGAGGAATAGGAATGCAGATAACCACACAAGTCTTTTAATGTTGAGGAAGTATCTCCCCAGGCTAAAGTAAAAAAGCCTCGTCAAATTCTTTGCATAAAGAAATTGTAAGACAAATGGCAACAAAACTCTTTTGAAGACCACTCCTGTTCAGACAACCATATCATTAAAATATGGATTTATAAACCTTTTCTTGCCCAAGCAGTTAGTGTCAGTGATATAAACCAGCCAAAGATGACTTCATTGTCTTGACGACAAAGAAACTGATGTGGCATAATTTTGATTAAAACGTCTTTGAGAGTTATGGTGCTCTCTGGAATGAGTCTTTAGATGCTTAATTTGACAGTCAAAAGATTTTAGTACTTGCTACCATCAGAATGGAAACTCTAAACTGATTTGGCTGTCAAAGCGGATAAGCATACTGCATGTCAAAAATCTGTATAACTTCTACATTTTATTCAAGTCGAACAGCAGCCTTCTCATTCAAATACATTTTTAAGCAGCCTTAAAATTTACCTCTTTCTTTCATTTATAAAATCAAGGGATTTATTTCCATTTTTTTTCAGGAATTGACAATTAATTTTGCATAAAAGTTTGATTAAACGTAGTAGACTAATCAGATATGCATCACTGCCACTACCTATTAGAATCTCAAAGTGATAGAAAAGAAGAATTATCACCCAGGACAAAGAGAATGGAAGGCAGTGCCAAAGGAAAGATTAAAAAAGAAAAAAAGCTTTTGGAAGCCAGAAAGTTGACTAATACTGGAGAGGAAGCTGCAACTGCAGCAGCTGAGAGTGATGACACCAATGAGTAGTCTGAGATACTTTGTGGAGATTATTCTATGCAAACCGGGAAAAACAAAATCTCCCACACAATGAAAGAACTACATGCAAATTTTGAACTAATGTACTAAAACCCATTGTGTGGGGAATACTTTCATTTAATTTTCATGGAGCTCCAGGAGAGAAATTTAAAAATAAGCGAATGGGCCGGGTGTGGTGGCTCATGCCTATAATCCCAGCATTTTGGGAGGCCAAGGAGGCTGGATCACCTGAGGTCAGGAGTTCAAGACCAGCCTGGGCAACATGGTGAAACCCCGTCTCTACTAAAAACACAAAAATTAGCTGGGCATGGTGGTATGTGCCTGTAATCCCAGTTGCTCGGGAGACTGAGGCAGGAGAATCGTTTGAGCCCGGGAGGCAGATACGGTAGTGAGTTGAGATTGCATAATTGCACTCCAGCCTGGGTGACAGAGCAACACTCCGTCTCAAAAAA
>NW_016107316.1:16248992-16252238 GCF_001604975.1 Cebus imitator | reverse complement strand
ACAAAATGCTCAAAATTTTAGTCAGACAGCTCCTTACTGATCCTCTAATTCATCATCTCAGCTATAAACGGGAGGTAAGCCCGAAACCATTTAGCGTCAAAAGCTGTGTCTGAATTCTGGGTCTCCCAACTTCCATGTCTTTCCTCTTTCACACTGTCTCAATGTCTGCACATGGATATGAAGATGGAGAGAGACCTAAACCTGTAAGGATTACTTAGAACAACATAAAGTTGTGACCCTCCTACCTGCTCCTGGATACTGGAAGACATTCTGCTGCATCTGAGGATTGATTCCAGTGCCAAATTGTCCTCCCATGTTTCCTGTCATGCCTCTGCTCACCATGCTGCTGCGGTTGGCCAAGGATGCTTCAGGATTTGCTGCTAATTGTGAAAATGGGCTGGTAGAAGCAGGTGGGGTTCCTGGATTTGTACCATAGTTTGGTGGATAGGGGAATTGCTGTGGAGCACCCTGAGGAAGACGGGGGTTCCCCATTTGAACTGGTAGTCCAGATGAGGGAGGGAGGTTGTTTCCAAAGCTTTGTTGCCTCATAAGCATAGCTCTTTGCTGCTGTATTAGCTGCCTCTGTCGGTGCTGTTGACTGTACAATTCCCGCTGACGCTGTGCCAACATTTGAGCATTCAGGGGTGGCTGAAAAGGAGGAAAAAAACTCACTTATTAAAATTGTTATAATCACTATCTATCCTGAAAAGTTTATTGGATAAAGCCTAGTTGCTTGGGGTTATAAAATACATAGCAATTATCACTGAACAAGAGAAACTAAAACAGAAAAGGAACTAAAACCTCTTAATAATCACAGGAGAAAAAAATGAATTAAGTACATTTTACAGATTAAAAGTAGTCAAGAAATGCTAAAACAATATCTGACAATTATAAATGAGAATACAAATCTCAATTAAAAGTCACACAGAACTGAGAAAGTTTAAAGAAAGTATACATTAATTAGTATTATAATATTGGCCATGAAAATTGTTAAGAGAAACATGAAGACCACAAAGAAGTGAAAGAAAATGTGCTTGATGACTTCTATCCTATCCTTCATTAAATTATTAGGAGACTTTTTCAATTCCAAAAATTTTACCATGTTTCTGGTAGGGAGAAACTCAGTTTTCCTCTTTTCTCACTGAGATCATTATCCCACTTTATTTAAATGAATAAAATGTGATTATAGGTGATTTTAATTTTCTTCATTATACTTTTCTGTATTTACCAAACTATCTATAATGAACATGTATTAACCTTTACATTAGAAAAAACCTACAAATACCATTAAAAAAGGAAGACTCAGAAATCTAGGATCAAATGCCTATGTTAAATTATCAATTAAAAAGAAAATAAGTAGAAATAAAAAACTAAAAAGAAATAAATGGAAGCCGATATTTTATACTATTACTGAAGTTTAAGACTATTCCAGGCATTAGTGTAAGTGGTTTAATAGTTACAATATTATGGATGAGGAAATAAGTGGTAAAATTAGGTTACAATCACTTTTTCAGTATCACATGGCATAACAATAAAGCCTTCTTCAGAAAATGTCAATTCAGATTGAGAATCTGGTTAAAGCATACAGCTCCTGCCAACTAGATATAGTCTAATCTAGAAGAAACTATGAAATAAGACTTTCTGATAGGAATTACATTTATGTGAATCCAAAAGTGGGGTCTTGTTTCTTTACAACCTAATTACCCCTGAATTAGCTAGCACTAAGATTTATAATTTGTAAGACAGATAAACTAAAATCTGGATCCAGGAAGATGTCACTATCTGCTGCTTATCAACAGCTTCAGTCAATAGAGTCATGTGTTGCACAAAAACATTTCAGCAGTAAGACATTTCAGTTGCATATGATGGACCACATTCAGTGGTCCCACAAGATTACAGTACTACAGTATTTTACTGTACCTCTTCCATGTTTAGATATGTTTTGATATACAAATATCATAACAATTGCCTACAGTATTCAGTAAAGTGACATGCTGTACAGGTTTGTAGCCTAGGAGCAATAGGTTACACCATACAGCCAGGATGTCTAGTAGGCTATACTATCTAGGTTTGTATAAATACACTCTATGACCTTTGCACAATTATGAAGTTGCCTAATGGCATATTTTTCAGAACACATCCCTGTCTTTAAGCAATGCATGGCTATATTTATCCCCTTAATAATACAGGTGCTGGCTTCCTGTATTTGTCCCCAATCCATCTAGTTCCATATTGTGGATAGGAAAAGAGTTTTGTTTGAATCCTCTCTAAAATTCCTTATCTCCCAGATTTTCACATCAACTTTGTTATGAAATATGAGTAAGTAGTTGAAACAAAAATGTTTTAAGTATGTGTGGGGGTAAAGTAGGGAGTAACTAGATTACATTTAGAAGTCCACCTAGTTCTTTTTATGTTTAAAGTTCTAATGGCTCTGGATTTCTTTAAAAAAAGGGATTTTAAAAACAAATAAAAGCTAGAAAATGCTGAGGTTCATATTGAGCACAGTACACAAGACAGTTAAAATAGCTTAGCAATGTGACTGGGTTTTGATCAGGTTTCAGGTACCATTCACAATTTCATATCAGAGGCTTCCTGTTACTGGTGCTATTCACTACAGCAATAAAAGTTTTGTCTACTTAGTCATCTGGTATCCAATGACAATGACAATAATAACAATGAAACAAAACAAAGCACCTTTTGCTTTAGATCAAATATCAGTAAGAGGTATCACAAGTAGATTATTAATTCATCCTAGAAGAAAACTACACTACAAACATCATTAAAAGATCAGCTCACAGACCATTTCAAAGACACTCAAGTCAACACTTCAAGAAACACTATGTAGGTTAAAGGAATACTAATGATGTCTGGTTTTCTCACATTACCTGAGGTGTAATTTGCTGTTGCATGCCTGATCTCATATTGATGCCAACAGGAGCAGTTGCTGCAAACTGGTTTAAGATAGCTTGCCGATTTTGGTGTATCAACTAAAGAAAATTGGAGACAATAAGACATCATATTTCTACACACAAGCATAACACTGGCCTTATAAAGTAACACAAACTTTCTACTGATTACTAAAAAGTTTTAGTGTTGCAGGTTTGGTAAGATTATTTCCTACGTTTATTTTCCAAAAGGCTGGCAATTCCCAATATTTATAAAACACTTATTGCCTCTAAAACACTATGGCAAAGCATTTAAAAGTAGGATACACACACATGTATGTACATGTGTATATACCTGTTT
>NW_016107316.1:16200609-16248844 GCF_001604975.1 Cebus imitator | reverse complement strand
CCTGAGTAGCTGGGATTACAGGTACGCACCACCATGCCCAGCTATTTTTCTGTATTTTTAGTAGAGATGGGGTTTCACCATGTTGACCAGGATGGTCTCGATCTCTTGACCTCGTGATCCACCCGCCTTGGCCTCCCAAAGTGCTGGGATTACAGGCTTGAGCCACCGCGCCCGGCTATTGTACTTTTAAAAACATGTTAGTAGTTATTTTAGATAAGTGCTGTGATAAAGAAATACCAGCCCTAGGTCTTGAATGTTATAAATGTAAAAGCAGGTATACAATAAGGGCACATTTTACAAACGTATGGAAGATGAAGGGACAGTTGAGCAAGCTGGAGGGTATTCTCACTTGGGGGTACTGTCTGGTGGATACATACTTGGGAAAAATCCAATATGATTTCATCAGCTAGAGAGTATTATGTAAGAAACAAATGGTCTGAAAAAATGGATTATTTATTTAACTAGAAAAAGTAATTACTTTAGACCAGCATTTCCCAAATTGGTATGCTAAAGAACATTGTTCAGCAGGATATTAATAGATGTGCTGGGAAAACAGCATGCTGTTCTGTATTAAGTATTGGAAATGATGGGTTACACAAGGTAAAACAGATTTATTTACTGCAGTAATTTTATGAGCCTTTAATTGGCCAAAAGCACATTGTGGATCTCCAAGAGGGGGATATACTATGCAATTTATTTATCATTAGGTTAAATGATAAATAAATTCTGACATATAACCATTAACATTCATCTCCCAGAACCATTTTCTATGAACACTGGTTTGGAAGATCAGTCTAGACCAGGATTAGGGTTCCAGGTCACAGGCACGCCAGGCATGCCTTAACTTTATCTGGTAACAAAAGAAGTGTTCTTGGAAATTAGATTTTCTTATAAACAGTCTATAGCTTAAAAAATTTCTTCCTCAATAATTTGATATAAATAAAGTATTCAGAAAGATAACTAACAATAATATTAATACTATTTTATGTTTATATGGTACTTTATATAACACAAATTATATATTTATATATCATACATTAATATATTTTATTATGCATACACTAGCAAGCCTATAAAAGTTTTATACAAGAATCCAAAGAGCTATGAACAGTGATTAAATATCTTGCCACCAAATAGCTCAACTCTTAATTCTAGCTTCAGTCATTTTC
This sequence comes from Cebus imitator, assembly GCF_001604975.1. Lineage (NCBI taxonomy): Eukaryota > Metazoa > Chordata > Mammalia > Primates > Cebidae > Cebus > Cebus imitator. Next base: position 16,247,675 of record NW_016107316.1, on the reverse strand, counting down.
TGACTCCCATTACATCAGAAAACAAACCAATTCTGGAGAAAAGTCAATATAAGATAAATGTTAAAATGACAACTCTAAGGCATTGTGGAATAAGTTAAAACATTCTGAGTCACTTCAAAAAGAAAGATACCAACATTATAGTTTTAAAAGTCAAAGAGACTCTTAAATATCAACTGATATACTTCTTAAACTTTGAAAGACCATGAACATAAATTTAAATAAATCAAGTTAATTTTTATAAAGATTTATTTAAAAACTCAATACATTCAAGATATTGTACATAGTTTGGAGGTTACAAAGGTGAGCAAATTCCTGTCCTTCTGGGAGTTCCCTGTTGAATGGCAGAAGCCAACACACAACAGTGCAATGCACAGGTACTCTGTCTGCATAGGCAGACACATCTACAGCAGCACAGATGGAGCAGCTAATACAGCCTAGGGATGAAGACAGGGACCAAGAAGCATGAGTGAGCTCAGCAGAGCCTTAAAGGATGAGAATGTGGGGTGGCAAGGAGGAGGACAGAGTTGAGGCAGAGGGAACAGCAAGTATAAAAACAGGAGAGGAAGCAATGAGGGCAGGTAAAAATACATTCCGAACATTTAGCTTTATATATCCTTCGAATTCTGAGATAGTGTGCGAATAAAACGGGTGGGGATGGAGGGAAGATGCCTGAGAAGTAGTAATAGGCCCTTCTTTAGAAGTAGAAGGAATTATTCTAAATAGCATAAATCTAAGGTACTTTCTGTTATAGGAAGCCTGGTCTATTTCTGCCCTTGAATTAACCCTTTTTCATTTTTTCCTCCCCTTGACTGTGTGTGCAACCTGACTAGTGCTGTGTATATTTGTCCTACTTTGACCTTCCTCTTCTCTCCAATTATTAAAATGCTGTTTTTCAGCAAGCAGGTCAAATTCCACTTCTTCCAACAAAGCCTTCCCAAAAGAATCAACACATTCCTTAGCTCTTGGAAATCTGAACTTTCAGAGAGGTGGCGAGTGCGAGGAGATTAGTTGTTAGTCCTTAGTTGTCAGTGCTTAGACACGAACACAAGAGCCTATAAAGGACAGGTTAAAAGCCTTGTAGAACAAAAGGAAATGTGGGGCTGTGGCCAGTGGAAGAGTGCAAACCCATTGCTAAGTACAAAACAAACGTATGCAGTTCAGGCTGGCTGTCACTTTGCCTGTTGGAATGGATTTTCTTTCCAATGTTTTACCAAGACATCCTTCTATAGGAAACCTAAAAGATGACTGTCTAGCCTAGAGGCTCTCAGCTAGGGATGGTTCTGCCAAACAAGGGACATTTGGCAGTATCTGAAGACCTTTTTGCTGTCACAACTTGGGGAGAAGTACTGCTGATGTCTGGTGGGCAGAAGCCAGGAGTGCTGCTAAACACTCTTAATGCACACAACATCTCCCCCATAATAAGAATTATCCAGCCCCAAATGTTAAAGTGTCAAGGCTGAGAAACTCTGATCTAACTACTGCAGGAATTCTTGCCAAGAAAAAAAATATTGTTTAAAGAAGCTTATTGTCTTAGGCATTTTTCACTGTCAGAACCTGGAGGTTAAAGGTTTCTCTTTTTTCCTGTCCTTTGATCCTAATTCTGTTTTCTGGTCACTTCCATTCTCTATAATATATAAAAGATTATCAATGGTGGTTCTTATAATGTCAAACACATACATTTCTTCAGTACCCTAATGCATACATATCTAGACTTGACTTGTTTTAAGATTACCAAGTGTATCATATTTGTTTATGTGTCTCACTGTCACTCTCTCTTTATATTATTCTCCTCTTGATAGTTATGAAGATCATGATCTTTGCTGAGGAAGAAGAAAACAAAACTGGAGTAGAAAAATTGTATCTTCTGTCAGCTAATATACCACTTTCTTTCGTTTTTTTTTTTTTTTGAGACGGAGTTTCGCCCTTGTTGCCCAGGCTAGAGTGCAATGCTGTGATCTCAGCTCACCACAACCTCCGCCTCCTGGGTTCAAGTGATTCTCCTGCCTCAGCCTTCTGAGTAGCTGGGATTACAGGCATGTGTCCCCACACCTGGCTGATTTTGTATTTTTAGTAGAGACAGGGTTTCTCCATGTTGGTCAGGCTTGTCTCGAACTACCGACCCCAGGTGATCTGCCCACCTCGGCCTGCCAGGGTGCTGGGATTACGGGCGCTCAGCCACTGCACCCAGCCCATGATATCACTTTCTAAAAGTAACAGGTCTACCCATCTTTGGTGGTGTTATTTTTCCCAAAATATATTGATATTGTAAATATATTTCTTGGGTCTTTGCTTATTTTAGGAGTAAGCCAGTATTATACCTAAAGGTTTGTAACTTTGTATTACTTTTTGATTACCAGCTCCTTCCTTTTTGCTGTTTTCTAAAAGTCTCAACCGTACAGATATACTAGTTTCTTAGGATGTTTTTCATCTCTGTCCTTCCAACCGGAGATTTATTCATAACTGTATAATTGAATTAAAAATGTTAGAATCTTTTTACTCCTTTATACAAGGAGTAAAAAGTATATACCAGCCAGAGAGATATACTTAGGGCCAAGAAATGATATCTATTTATATATTTTACTTTTTTCAACATCTATTTTTAAAGTGATCTTAAAATTCATTAAAAAGAGGCAAACTATAATGTATATCTGAGTACACTCCTGTTTTCTTTTCTCAAATCATTAGGCATGGCGCTAAATTCTCGTTAACAGTCTCCTGTAGCTGGGCGTGGTGGCTCACGCCTGTAATCCTAGCACTTTGGGAGGCCGAGGTGGGTGGATCACCTGAGGTTAGGAGTTCAAGACCAGCCTGGCCATCATGGAGAAATCCCATCTTTAAAAACAAAAACAAAAACAAAAACAAAAACAAAAACAAAAACAAAAACAAAAACAAAAAAAACCGTATCCTGTATTTGAGAAGAGGGAAGGAGAGGATATGACCAGTAAGTGAACAGATGGGTATCAATCCAATGAAGTAAGTATATTAGGAATACCAGATTATGAACTAGGTATATTCTGGATACTAGTCCTTTGCCAGTCATATGAGGTTGCAAATATCTTCTTTTGAGTCTTTGTTTTGCCTTTTAACCTTGCAGATGGTGTCTTTTGTCTTACAAGTTTTAAATTTTAATGTAAACATTAACTTTTTCCTTTACGTCATTTTAAAGAGGCTATAGAGATGTTTTTGTATTCACATTTAGGTCATCAAAACACCTAGAGTTTATTTTTGTGTATTGTATGAGATGAGGATCTAATTAATTTGTTTCCTCTCATGGATAGGCAAACGTACCAGCATCTATGATGCATGCCATTCTTTCTCTATTGCCACCTCTGCCTCTTATTAAGTCTCTCAATATGTCTGGGTGTGTTTCTGGGCTCTCTATTATGTAGAACTCTATTATGGTAGAACTATTTATCCTCATGAAAGTTCCACACTGTTTTAAATTTTTTTTTTTTTTTTTTTTTGGGGACGGAGTTTCGCTCTTGTTACCCAGGCTGGAGTGCAATGGTGCAATCTTGGCTCACCGCAACCTCCGCCTCCTGGGTTCAGGCAATTCTCCTGCCTCAGCCTCCTGAGTAGCTGGGATTACAGGCACGCGCCACCATGCCCAGCTAATTTTTTGTATTTTTAGTAGAGGCAGGGTTTCACCGTGTTGACCAGGATGGTCTTGATCTCTTGACCTCGTGATCCACCCGCCTCGGCCTCCCAAAGTGCTGGGATTACAGGCTTGAGCCACAGCGCCCGGCAATTTTTTTATTTTTTATATTTTTAGAGACAAGGTCTTGCTCTAAAACCCAGTTCCACACTGTTTTAATTTTTTTTTTTTTAGAGATAAGGTCTCACTCTGTCACCCAGGCTGGAGTGAGTAGCACAATCATAGCTCACTACAGCCTTGAATTCCCGCCTCAAGCGATCCTCCCAACTTAGCCTCCTGAGTAGTTGGGACTACAGTTGCACATCACCACAACTGGTTTTTTTTTTGTTTTTTTTTTTCAGCAGAGACTCTTGCTATGTTGCCCAGGCTGGTCTCAAACTCATGGCCTCAAGCAATCTTCCTTCCTAAGCCTCTCAAAATGGGGGGATTATAGGTGTAAGCCATCACATCCAGCCTGTTTTAATTTTTAAAGCTTTGTTTTAAATCTTGATATTGGTAGAGCAAGTACACCCTCATTTTATAAATACTTCAAGATTGTATTGATGCTTCTAAAACAAATTTAGCATCTGTTTGTCAAATTCCATGTTGAGATTTTGTTGGAATTCCACTGAATTTACTGAATAAATCTGGAACAACTGTCATCTTTTTACTAGCAACAACCAATTAATTAGAAGATATAATTTCTTTCACAAGTGTTTTTTATTTGGATATTCTTTTTGCCTTTCAATTATGATTTTAAATCTTCTAAGTTTTGAACAGTGTGAATGTATTTTTTTTTTCTTTTTGAGACAGAGTCTCACTCTTGTTGCCCAGGCTAGAGTGCAGAGGCATGATCTTGGCTCACTGCAACCTCTGCCTCCTGGGTTCAAACGATTCTTCTGCCTCAGCCTCCAGAGTAGCTAGGATTACAGGTGCTTGCCACCATGCCTGGCTAATTTTTATACTTTTAGTAGAGACGGGTTTTGCCATGTTGGCCAGGCTGGTCTCGAACTCCTGACCTCAGGTGATCCACCTGCCTTGGCCTCCCTAACTGCTGGAATTTTCTAATTTAATTTTCTAGAAAAAAGAATTACCATTAATTTTTGTTTCTTGTTCTTTTATCTAAAATCCTTGCTGAACTACTCTATCTGTTCTAAGTTCCCTATTGATTGTTTTGGATTTTCTATATAAACAGTTGTATTATCTGCATATGATAATTTTGTTTCTTTCTCATGTTTGCTTTTTATATTTCAAAATGACTTAATTTTTAGTGTGCTAATGGTACTTTTTTTTTTTTTTGTCTACAGTGACATGAATTTAGTCACTAAAAAAAAATACAACCTGTCATTTAATAGGATTTAAGGCAGGAGAAAGGGGAATATATTAATACTACCTCAGTTTCCTATTTGATCCCAACTGTGAATTTAATTATATAACTTTAAACAATACATTTAAACCTCAATTTACTGATTTATCAGGCATTGCTATTACCAACCCACAGTCATTTATTCTCCCCTTCTTCCCTGAAGATAGAACAGAATTTTTTCAGCTGACCATCCCAAATCACATGACTCCAGGGGTAATCCAGGAGGACTCCAAGTCAGTCTTTGCGAGCCATTGGTTAAGGATGTACATGTGACTCAGTTCTGACTAGTTAGACATGTGAAGTATTTTTTTCCTCCTTTTTCTTTTTTGTCCTTTTTTCTTTTTTGGGGGGGTAGGTGGGGTGGGAAAAGAGCCTTCAGGAAAAAGTTTCCTGGCTTTTGGAAAGTGATACATAGGAAAGAAACAGTCCCTTTTCTTCTGCTAGTTATAGTTTTGTTTGGCTGTGATATCTGTAATCATGGCATGCCAAGGACTGCAGAGCAAAAAGAGAAAGAACCTGGGTCCTTGATGACATTCCTGAATCTCTGAAGTAACCACACGCTTGCCTCCATTTTGGATTGTCAATATTTGGGTCAAAATATTTTCTTCATTGTTTTACTATGCTGAGCTGATCTTTTTTTCTTTCCTTGTGGCTGAAAGCATCTTAACTAAGACACTGACTGAGATTCTTGGTCAGACCTGCTCACAGAAAGCCCTTAAGTGGACACACGGAAAACGCCTAGTACTTGCAGTGTAACTAAAGCTGAGTGACCTACTGCTGAAACAGTAAGAAGTTATGGCTTAGGATGCAAAGAGCAGACCTGGATATGTGGCTCATTAGGTAGCAGAGTTACTGTCTTATGTGGCAGTAGAAGTTGTTTTTCTGTATAGACATATCTGAGGCATATAACATAGTAAGCCCCAAATTCTGTGGTTTTTCAGCTTGGTGGATACTTTATTGGGCTACCAAGACCATCAAACTCTGGATAGGCATCCATGAGATTTAAAGGAAGCAAAGAGCAGCAACTTTCACCTACTTGCATCTTATTCTCATACCTTTGCAGGGCTTCTCTGCTTATCAGCTATTTTAGGCGCAAATAGAAGCCAAAACAACTTTTTTTCTGAACCAAGCATGAATCATCATTCCATTCATTCATGAACCTAACACAGACCATTGGTCTGGCCTTGCTCACTGACCCTTTAATATTAGGCAGTATTTACAGAACTTTACGTTGTAAAATGAGAAACCAGAACATCTATACTTTCCATTTACTTTTTTGGTTTAGCCCTTAATCACATACTGCTTGGAGTATCATTTAACTTTTCAGGTATGTAGTCAAAATAGTCAAGCAGTTGCCTGTTTCTTTAATTCCTTGTATTGCTTATAGTATCTAGTATAGTCCCCTTACATAATGTTCTATGAAAAATTAAACAGGGAAAATATTAAGCATTTTTTATTCTGGTGCCCTCTATCTAAAGATGAATGGAAAGCTACAAGAAGTAGTTTATCTTCAATTAATATCTCAGAACATTTATGATTCCTTCTTTTTGTTTCTCTTTTCCTCTTTCTTCCTTTAATTCTTCTTTGAATCCTTTATTCTATCCTAGCATTAAAAAATTATTCCTTTTATTTTTATTCTATCATTTAAAAATTTTTCCCTTTCTCAGCCCTCCCTTTCTCTTCCTCTCTTTCATAATCTCCTTTTTTAAAGCAGAATGGAAGCATATTTTATATCACCTATTATGTTTTTTAAATTTAACTTTATAACAATAGCTAGTATTTATCAACTGCTACAATATGCCAGGCATTGTGCTACAAACTTTACATGTTTTATCTCATTTATTCCACACAATCATCAGTGAGGCAAAGGAATTCTTTATTAGATTCTTTTTATAGATGAGGAATTAGGGGCTTTAAAAGGGAAACCATTTGATTAAGTCAATCCACCTAACTTTAGAACTGGGACTTGAAACTGGAACTAACTCTTAAAACCATTATATCACACTGCCTTTCCAGTATAATTTATCTCCTTCTTTTTCTTCCTTCCAGAATTAGTCTCTAGGGAACTTCTTTAAATAATTTTATAAAAATTAAAAGCAATATACAAATATGTGTTTAGAAACTATACGATTCATAACAAGAAGCAACAGTCTACAGCACTGGTCCCCCTTCCCACAGCAGACTTTTTTTTTTTTTTTTTTTTTTTGAGACAGAGTCTCCCTTTTTCACCCAGGCTGGATTGCAATGGGAGCGATCGTGGCTTGCTGCAACCTCCACCTTCTGGGTTCAAGCGATTCTCCTGCCTCAGCCTCTCAAGTAGCTGAGATTACAGACACGTGCTACCATGCCCAGTTAATTTTTTTGTTTGTTTGTTTGTATTTTTAGTAGAAACGGGGTTTCATCATGTTGGCCAGGCTGGTCTCGAATCCTGACCTCAAGTAATCCACCCACCTTGGCCTCCCAAAGTGCTGGGATTACAGACGTGAGCCACCACGCCTGGCCCACAGCAGACATTTTTAACTGTTTGTGCTTGTGGTCCTTAATGATTATCTCCATATCTGTTGCTTATACAGTCTTAAATATTTATGCCACTATGCCTACTCATTTCCTGTCATGAGAAATAAATTTAACTCACTCACAACTCCCAGACCCTAAACTATCCTTTTCTTCAAATAACATCACTAGGCATCAATACCTCTAACCTCAAACAACACTTTATTTTCTGTTCCAACAATCATAAACAGTATCTCTTGATGCTCTACTTTGTAAATTAAGCTATATTTCTCTTGATTAATTTAAAACTTGTATGAGGTTCATCTTAAATAGTTTGTATCTCAAAAAATAAAAATTAAATTGTCTTTAAGTTGAAGGTCTCAGAGTAATTTATTAGGCGCCTACTGTCTTTTTATTTTTTTGAGACGCAGTTTCACTTGTTGCCCAGGCTGGAGTGCAATGGCGCGATCTCGGCTCACTGCAACCTCTACCTCCCAGGTTCAAGCGATTCTCCTGCCTCAGCCTCCTAAGTAGCTGGGATTACAGGCATGTACCACCATGCTTGGCTAATTTTGTATTTTTAGTAGAAACAGGGTTTCTCCATGTTGGTCAGTCTGGTCTTGAACTCCCAAACTCAGGTGATCTGCCCACCTCGGCTTCCCAAAGTGTTGGGATTACAGGCGTGAGCCACTGCGCCTGGCCTAAAAGCCTACTGTCTTTAACTGAATGAAAGGTCCCTTATCCCTTTCCTAAGAGACCAAAGATAGCTCTTTAAGTCTTTCATGAAGGTTCTAGGAGTGGACTTGACATTTTTATTGTAGCAATGGGGCTATCTTGCTGAGAAATTTGGTACATACCTTTAAAAAGTATCCACTGCTAAACAAGAGTGCTCACCTGTTGCTGTCCCTGTAATCGTTGTTGTAGTTGAAGTCGAAGCTGGTTAGGTGCAGCCGGAGGTCTGTTTAGAGTTTGCCTCGGTTGCATGCCCATGCCAGGAGAAAAAGCACCTCGGGGAGGTGTTACTTGAACAGGCATAGTCCCCAGTGAAGGTTTTTGCCTGACCATGCCTTGGAAAGGGCTAGGGAGATTGGCAGTAGGAGAAGGAGAAGAGTAAGACTGGGAATAAAGGCTGGGTCTTTCTTCCATCATCAAAGGTGGTGTTGCTTGTTGTGGTGGAAATCTCTCTGATAATACATCTAATCCACCCCCCTGTTAGAAAAGAAGCCAGAATATTTTACAAATAAATTTTTGCCAATAAGTGACATGCTTCTGTATTTCTAGAAAGTATCATCATATATTCATTCTGAATTCATGCTCTCCAGAAGTTTACTACCTAAAGAAATCATTTATAAAAGCTACTTTTGAAATGGAATAATAGACTAGCTGAGATATTTAAAATCGTAGAAGAGATGACAATATGGTTAAAATAAAGGCTCCACATCAATGAAATAAAACTAAAAGGTTTGAAAAAAAACTTCATTGCAAAGCCTAAGAATCAATAAACTTTACCTTTAATAGCTTACTATAAGAAGTAGATTTAAAGGAGGGATCAAGCAGGCATTTTTCTATCTCAGATATAAAATTCATGCCTTTATTTAAAAAAAAAATCCACAGCTGATGTAACAGAAAGCTGTAGAGTTATGGTTTCCAAATGTTTTAACTATTACCCACTGTAAGAAATATAAATTGTGACTTATTTGTGTGTGTGTGTGTGTGTGTGTGTGTGTGTGTGTGGAGCTGAAAGGAGTTTCATAAAACATGACTCCTTTTAATGGGCTATGCACTCTTATACTTAGTATTCTACACTATTCTACTTCATTTAAAAATGCTGGTGAAGATACACTAAAATTATTTTATCATCCTATAGTCTAAAAAAGGCTAACCTGGAAGTTGGAATATCAAGGAATATACAGGCAGAAGACAAGCGTGAATGAAGAATAAATTAAGCTGTAAAATGAGAAGTGATGCATAAATCTGGAGTTTATTCTAGCTGGAGCTTGCAATATTCTGTTTCACGGTGAAAAGCTAAGACTTATTTGTAATTCTAATTATTGTAATATTTTTTCTTTAAAAAACACTACTACATATTTTGATAAGTTTCAAAAGGGGTAAATTATAAAACAGCTAAAGCACAGTGGGCAGAGTATTTTAAAATCTTGCTTAAAATAATTTTCTAGTTTCCTAGGGCTGCATCAGTTAAATTATGTTGACTTTAATAAATACCTGAACAAGTTTGTCAATTCCCAGAGCTCTGTCTAGTTCAGCTAGCTCAGTTTCATCTTTGCCACTAAGGAAGGATACCAGCTGTTCAAGAAGAGCCTTCTCATCATTTCTCCCTTCTACTGTTGTGGGTGGACAGAGAAGCTCATCTAATTGTGAGCTAATACACTGGCTGCAGGATTAAAAAACAGGAAAGTTTCAGACTGACATAGCAAATAATTTATTTAATCTTTCTATACATATATATGTGCAAATTTGGCTTGAATATATTTTTCATTTTTTTATCAATCACTGAACTTTGTTTCCATATTCTTCATGTTACAGAAATGCCTGAAAAATTAACCAAACATAGTTAAGAAAGAGGAAACAACTTATAATAAAAGTAAAAAAAAAAGAAAATCAGTCAAAACTCAGAAAGAATCATTTAGCTCATACTCAGATTTATTCTACTTATTCTATTTATCTATTTTATGAATGCCATTGTTGATAACTGAACTACAATCAAAACAGTATATATTACATTACTTAACTTTCAAAGATGATCAAATCATCTTGATTGTTAACCTGACATGATTACCATTTACAAAAGAAAGAAAACTGGAAAAATGAAGTATGCCAGGTGTTAAGCTATAAAACAAATTATTCATTGATTACATGTAGGAAACATATAGCCTAATCCAAACTGATACTAACTGATAGATAAAACAGAAATATATACAAAATAATACTAATCCTAATAACACTAGTGTAATAATACAATTATAAGCACTCTTCCTCTGGGAAGGTAAGTGGGAATACAGTTCATATTTAAGGCGCTAAACCACAATCAACACTTTCTAGACATCCTGTGGTTGACAGGTATGAGACGTGCTCTGTGTTATGGAATATGGTTGCCTGTGGGGAGTAAGAAATTCAATTCTAATCAAGACATGACACTGAGTAGATGTAAAAAGTATACTTTCCTTTCTTATAACTTCTTGCACCAAATGAAGAGAAATGCTGGACAAAATCATGATACAAGTAAAAGTTCAAGAGCAATATAATTATTGTACTGAGGCCAATTCATCCACGGGTCCCAGATACATTATGGTAATCAATTAAAGTAATACATGAAATATAAAACAATAGCTACATATTATATCAATCTCTTGGTGATTACAAAGTATCCTTGTGGTCATGCAGTCAATAAATTTGTTTAATTCAGTATCTTTCCCTCTCCCAACTTTTTTTTTTTTTGAGATGGAGTTTCTCTCTTGTTGTCCAGGCTGGAATGCAATGGAGCAATCTTGGCTCACTGTAACACCCGCCTCCCGGGTTCAAGCAATTCTCCTGCCTCAGCTTCCTGAGTAGCTGGGATTACAGGCTCGTGCCACCATGCCCAGCTAAGTTTTTGTATTTTTAGTAGAGATGGAGTTTCACCACGTTCGCCAGGCTAGTCTCAAACTCCTGACCTCAGGTGATCCATCTGCATTGGCCTCCCAAAGTGTTGGGATTACAGGCTTGAGCCACCTCGCCAGGCCCACTTTTTTGTTTACTAAACATTTACATCTATTAACATCTCACAAAATACCATTGTAGACTGAAATCTACTTTGGAAAAAATAGTCTTTTGTTTATAAGTTGGTATCTGATACCTTACAAAACAAAAAATGTATTACTTACTCTTCTGATTTATTCTGATTTATAGCTGTCACTGTATTATTTGTCCATGGAATCTGATCGCCTGTTCCTGGTTGTCCAAATTGGTTATCAATTGCTTCCAATTCCAGCTCAGGTAATCCTGATTGAAGAAGAAAAGGTAAGAAGTCATTATCTCAGTGGAAGATAAAATGATAGTATTTTTCAAAAATAAGATATTGTAGAGTGAGATTTCCCCTTTAAAATATTACTTCAATAATACAAAGTTCACTTATTTAGCAGTTTAAACCATCTAGTGTGACCACACAATACAAAATAAATGAGAAAGTGAAAAAAGATTCCTGAATCAAGGAAAATCTGATACTAAAGTTTGTACATAGGTTAATGTTATCCAGAATCACTCAGGACATTGTAAGAAATTATTTGTTTTAAAGATAAATTTAACAATTTTGGTTAACTGCTTTTCTGTCAGTGTATTAGAATATGCTATAAGTAGTGTAGTGTCATCTCCATGAAATGAGAATGGTGAGCAAAAGATAAAATACATTCTATAAGAGGCAGGAACAGAAACTAGAATTTGAGGCCATGTAGCAAATGAACACAGCTCTACAGTTGCTAATCTTAGAATATAGATGTACAATAACAGTATAAGAACTAAGACTTATAAGGATGGCTCAATGAAAAAAGAAGTTGACTTATGTTTTGTAATTGAAGAAAACAGTATATGCATTTTAGAAAGTTTTTTTGTAAGGCTTTTTTGGAAACCTTTATGATCATCTCTACACTATTTATACTAGAAAAAATGTATAAATAACCTAAATTCCAGAAATTTAGGGACTGATTAATGAATTATGGCATAGATCTTGACAATGTGCTGTTAAATGAAAAAAAAAGAAAGCATATTCCAAAACATTATTTTCAGGATGACTCTGTTTTTATAAACCATTTCATATATATTAATACAAAAAATTCTGGGAGGATATATATACACACACACATACACACACTTTAGGACCACTTTAGGTAGTGAGATTAAAGGCTACTTTTCTATGATGGCTATTTGTAATTTCTAAAATGAATATATATTAATTCATCATTGTTATGGGCTGAATTGTACCCACTCCCACCAAATTAATATGCTGAAGCCCTAACCCCTGGTATCTCAGAATGTGACTATATTTGGAGACAGGGCCTTTAAAAAGGTAACTAAGTCAAATGGGTCTTTACAGTGGGCCCTAATCTACTATGACTAGTGTCTTTACACTAGGAGGAGATTAGGAGAAAGATAATACAGACAGAGGGACAACCTGACACAGAGAGAAGAGGGCCATGTCCAAGTGAAGAAAAGACACCTTAGAAGAAACCAAAACCACTTCAGGCTTCCAGAATTGTGAGAAAATAAATTTCTATTGTTTAAGCCACCTAGTCTGTGGTATTTTGTTAGAGTAGCCCACATAAAATCTTTTTTTAAAAAACTAAAATAGGTTTGGAGTTTAAAGGGAAAGCTTATTGAGGTAGAATTCCTCATTCGAATGAATGAAGAATAAGTAGATCTAAGGATGCCTCACAAAATATACTTAATACTAGTTACTGAACATGATTACATAATACATGCAAGGCTCATTTTTAAGTGAAAGATATTCAATATTTAGTATAAGGAGAAATAGAAGTTACATAAACATGTTTACTTTTAAATGTATATAATTATAGCTTTCAATTAACCTCATCTCTATCATGACAAATAATAGAGAAAATTCTGTAGGATTCTGAAAAACACAACAAACAAAAACAACCAAACTAAAACAGCAACAACAAAATGGGAAATAATCACTTAGTTCCTGTCATTATTTAAATCAGAAATTTGGTCAAAGATTGTCTAAAGCTGTCCTATTGCTCTGCTCTACATGTTAATTCCTCAATCTTATTTCCTTTAAGAAATCTAGTCTTTATTATTATAACCAAAATTAATTATATTTAAAAGTCTAAGAAAATTTACATGGCTGTCCACTATCAATACTAAGTTTTACAAGATAGACTATTTGACTCAATAATAGGACCAGTATCTCATTTTACTGGTCTTGATGAAAAAATGTTAAAAAAATAAGTGGATAAAATATTTTCAAAATAAGATTCATATGCTGAGTTTGGTGACTAAGAAAACAAAAATAAACAAAAAAAAACCTATACAAAAATAAAATGTTGATTCAATAAAAAGTTTTGTTTGGATAGATGGTATGCTTAAAAGAAGATTGCTTTTATTCTGAAAGTTATTTCTGCCTTTTGTGACTTCCTTTAGAAACTGCCTTCTGTAAAAAATGTGAAGGTTTGCTTCACATTATTTCTTTTAGGAAATACACAGGCTCTCTCTCTTTGGCCAAAGAATAAATGTAATATTTCTGGTTATGTTTGTGATACAAACATGAGTAAGTATACATATAATACAAGACAATACAGTCATTTCTGCTGGAAATAGGCAGCTGAAGTAGGGGTAGAAAACAATCCCTAGGGATCCCCGATCAAGCTATTAACATTTGTTATCATCTTTGTAAAGGGTTCAACATCATACTCTCTCCATTTAAAATATGGCTAAAAGGGACACTGAACCCAACACCCACCCCCCCAAAAAAAACCCTTACATTATGAAATAATTAAAAAATTTCTGTCACTTCCAAGATTAGGCTATAGAAAAAAAATATTCTGTACATCAAGTAGAGAGCATTTTGTTAACCATGAGGGTGGCTTTTGCACATTTTACTTTTCTAACAGTTGATTTAGTATCTACTGATTCTGATATTCACAGTTAATTTTCTTCAGCTGTTGCTAAGGAAGTTTCTGATTTAGTTTTATGTTACATTTGGCAGTAACTGTACAGCAGTTACAGTGTTTTAGTTTTTTCAAAACATGATGTAGACAAAGAACCGATTTTTCTATATAAAAAATTCTATAATTCAACAGGATAAAAACCCAATAAAACAATAGGTAGAGAACATGAACATAAATGAATATATAAAATCATTAAAACATGATCTAATCCACAATAAAAGAAATATAGATTAAAATGACATTGAGATACCTAAAAAAATAAAACCATCAGATTGGCAAAAAAGAGAAAGAACATAATTCATGTATTGTCAAGGGTATGCAGAAATGGAAACATCATCAGTTAGGGCGTAAGCTGATATAATTGCTGGAAAGGACTACTTGGCAATATCTATCTTTTGACCCAGTAATTCTATTCAGAACTTGTATTTCAGATATACTCTCACATGTAGTAAATTATCTCTACATAAGATTATTCATTACAGCTTTGTGATAGCAAAAGATGCCTATCAGGCAACTGGTTAATTCTGGTACAACTGTAAAAAGCTGTACAGCTATAAAAAAGAATAAAGACGCTCTATATGTACTGATATAGAATGACATCCATAGAACATTAAGTGAAAAAAGGACTAAGATACTGAACAGTTAATGTGGATAGTATGACACTATTTGTATTTTAAAAAAGGAAGTCTATATACGTAATTTTTGAAGGTACAAAAAAAACAATACTGCTAGGAAAGAGATTTTTAATTATATATTTTAAAAACATTTTTGAATGTTGAATCGTGAATATCTTAATTACTAAAAAAAACCCAAAAAACAAAAAACCATGATATGTAACCTCAAAGAATTTTTTTTTGAGACAGGGTCTCACTGTCACCCAGGCTGGAGTACAGTGGCATGACTTTGGCTCACTGTAAGCTCCATCTCCTGGGGCTCAAGTGGTCCTCCTGCCTCAGCTCCCCAAGTATCTGGAACTACAGTTGCATACCACCATGCCTGGCCAATTTTTGTATTTTTTGTAGAGAAGGGGTTTCACCATGTTGCCCAGGTTAAAGAGTGGATCTTTTTAAGTAATGAAAATGTTGAATGTCAAAATCATGATTTTTATAATTACACAATATTTTTTATGTACTACAAATAACTAAGATTAAAAAAAAATCCTGGAATGTATATGTTCACAGAACACAAAAACGACGGCCTCATACGGTCATTCACTTATTCCAGTGATGTCAATGCTTAAATATTTTTGGAATTCTTCAGGATCTATCTTGACCAGTCCACATGTCCTTCAAGAAATTAAATTTCCTCATAGGTACACTGAATTTTAGCTTTTGATTTAAGAAAAGAGCATTATTCTTTTTAGATCAAAATATTTGGTTACAAGTAACTCCGGAAATTTTCAAAAGCAAAATCCACTTTTAAATAATAGGGATTTGAAGACAGTCAAAAGAATAAAAGGTTTTGAAGGTACTGCCAAAGAGGGATGTGGTATACATTCTGATCAACAACACCCTCACAACAGCTGTCGCCATTGAAAAAGCAATATTTACCTGGATGTGCTCTGGTAGAACATTTCTAACAAAAATATTTCAATCACTTGGCCACACTGCCTGGGTGTGGGTATGTGCATATAAATAGCATGTTTTGAAACCAGGTGGATTGAGATTTAAATCCTGGTTATTCTGCAAATATTAGCAATATTAATTTGGGCAAGTTTTTGTATGTGTTTATGTGTATATGTGTTTTCCTTTTCTCTGGACATTTGTTTTGTCATTTGTAAACAGACCTAAGGAGATTTATGATTCAATGTGGGATATTTATCATTTATGTTTTATTCTCCCTTCAAAACCATCACCGAAATAACTGAAGAAAGAAAAGAGGGGAATACAAATTCTGCCTTCTGAAGGAAAGGCAGAAGAAATTTTCGTGGCAGCAGACTAAAACAAGAAAGAATTTCTGAAA
This sequence comes from Cebus imitator, assembly GCF_001604975.1. Classification (NCBI taxonomy): domain Eukaryota; kingdom Metazoa; phylum Chordata; class Mammalia; order Primates; family Cebidae; genus Cebus; species Cebus imitator. The sequence goes on along the minus strand of NW_016107316.1, from coordinate 16,231,540 downwards.
GATAAAACACAGAGGGAAACAAACCAATTGTGAAACTTCAACTAAACTAAAACACTTGCAACAGAAGAAAGAGATTTTCTACAGAGGGTAATATTCTCAGAACACCAGAACAACTCCAGGCTCAGTGGTCATTTGAGCAAATAAAGAAACAGGCCATGGGCAATTGCTAGGATAATTATGGATGACTGAACAGCTGCTGCCAGGCCATTGCTCTGAATGCAGCTGACTCTGGCATCTGTCCATGGGATTACAAATGTGAACATATGACTCAAAATGGGAGTTCTGCCCAGGGAATCTCCCAAAGGGGGTGCTAGGGCTGCCACAAGGGGTTTCCCCCCCTCCAAGGCCTATTCCCTCACAACAACTGAAAAGTAGGACTCCTACAATCAGAGCCTACATACACTGCCAGGGGAAAAGGGCTTCTCATTTTAGCTAAAGAAATACACTAGCTATCAACATTTTTAAGTTCTAGATATTTTTCAATATATACGGAGAGACAGTCAAAATTCACCAAACATTCAAGAAAAGTCAACAGTAGGAAGAAAGCAACTTTAATGAAGAAAGTAATGTTGAAGAAAAAAGGATTAGCATAGAAAATGAGTACAATAAATATCATCATATGGATTAAAAAGTCTATTGTATCCATAAAAAAGTAATAGACTCCTAAGAAAAAGAATGTTTAAAAATCGTAAAATTATAGCTATGATGAAATGATTTCAACAGATGGACTGAAGAGCACAGGGGACATAGTTGAAGATTTAGTTTTGATCTGAATAACTGAGCTCAGAGATCCTCTCAGAATACAGTGCAAAATGGCAACGAAAAGAAAAGTATAACCAAAAAGATAAGTATCATGGGGGACAGAGCCATTAGTTCTAACTGTGTATCTCAGGTGGTGAAGGAGCAGGATAATTAAACTATCCTACGCAAGTTATTTGTACTTGACACAGTTCAGCTAAGATTGAAGACTAAAGTAAGGAAAGGTGCTTGATTTTCCTGGGTGGGCACAAGCTTAAGATGTGGGCCAATCAATAATAGACTCTGGCTCTCTAGTAAGAAATAGTGACAGACAATTTAGAGGTAAAAGTGAGGTACAGAATTAGAAGTGATTCTTTTCTTCTTCTCTTTATACGCTATCATATTTTTGTTCCCATCTTCTTTTTCTTTCTTTTTCCTTCTGCAATTCTTAATTTTTTCCTTTCTCATACCCAACTTGTTTCCTTAACCTTATGGCCCCTGACTTCTCTTATCTTTCCAGTCTGTAACTACACATTGTAGACTAGTTGTCTGCATCTATTGACCTCCCCCATATCTACCTTGGCATCTTCCCCTCCATGCTCTTGGCCTTTGCAAACGTATCAGCACAAGGTGAAACAGATTCTGGCCTATTTACATACTTTTACTTATGAAGCTGTACTCAAGGGAGAAAAAAGCTATTTGCCTCAATACAGACTATGAAGGAAAATACCCCACTTTCACAACTTGCAATGCTAGCTGATACTTTCTATTTCTATTAACTCAAGTTTTTATCAAGTTAACAAACATACATAATTTTATAAGTCAGAACCAAAGGGCCCATAATGAATAATAGCAGTTTCTTGCCTCACCCCTTCCAGTTACTTAGCTCCCTCCTTCTCAATAGAAGCAACCATTTGCAACTCTTAAAACTGTTTTCTTTGGCATCTGCCTATTTACTTCTAAATACACATATACTGCTATTTCTTGATATCTCAATTTTAGATTTACTGACTTCCCATTATTATAGATGAGGTCTTAGCTCTTCCATATGTACCTCTCTTACTACCATCCTGGCTCCCAATTCCCTAACAGGTCATAGTTTTTTATAAAATCAAAAATTAATATTTTGATTCTAATGATTATGCAAATATTACTCACTGCTAAGTCAAATTGTGTACTTTATTCAAGCCTCCTTTCTTGTGGCCATTCTTTCTTTTTTCTGGAGTTAATAATTTTCTTATTTTTTCATTTGTCTGCTGTTCTAGTAGAATTTATCACGTTTCAACATTTTGAAGTAAATCTATCAATAATATTATCTATAAACTCAAGGACATCAATTCATTTCTTCCCTGAAGGTCTCTTTTCTGGAGGACTCGCCAGGCCCCTGGTTCAATATGCATTAGTTGTTCCCTAATCTTGTTGATCAGCTGTCATTCCTGGGCTTCCTTTCAGATCCTTTGCTTCCTCTGTCTCTTTTGGTTTTGCCTCTTTTGGTTTTCTCCTGTTTGTTTACGTACACCCTCCAGGACTTTTCCTAGAATAGGTGAATATACCAAGCAAATATCTGAGGCCTTTTATATCTGAAAATGCCTTTATTCTATCTTTACAACTATCAGAAATGTGAAACCTAATTATTGGCCAGAAATCATTCTAATCTCAGGTATTTCTAAATTAAACTTTATTAATATATAATTTACACACAATAAAATGCACCCATTTTAAGTTCAACAAATTTTAAGAAAGGTATAAATCCAGCACCTTCCATTCAAATCAAGAAAACAGAATATTTCTATCACCTCTAAAATTTCCTTCATGTTCCTTGGCTGTCAATCTTCCCTAACTCTGGCAAACAACGATCAGACTTCTATTACTACAGATTAGACTTGCCTATTTGAGAGCTTAAAAAAATCTGAATATATATGGCTGTTTTCACTTAGCATGTTTCCAAATCCCATGTAATAGTACTATAGTTCCTTCCTTTTCATTGCTGAGCAGTGTTTCATTTTATGAATACACCATTTACTTATTGATGGACATTTAGTTTGTTCCAGTTTGGGGCTAATTTTTTTTGACAGAGTCTCACTTTGTAGTCCAGGGTTGAGTGCAGTGGCACGATCTTGGCTCACTGCAACCTCCACCTCCCAGGTTCAAGTGATTTTCGTGCCTCAGCCTCCCTAGAAGCTGTGATTACAGGTGCCAGCCACCACATCCAGCTATTGATAAATATCTAAAAGTTGGATTGCTGGGTCATATAGTAAATGTATGATTAATTTTATGAGAAACTGCCGAACAATTTTCCAAATCTGCTATACCATTTTACATTCTATTAGCAATGTAAAAGTTCAAATTGTTCCACATCCTTGCCATCATTTGGTATTGTCAGTTTTTAAAATTTTGGGCATTCTAATGGGTGTGCAGTGGTACTGCATTGCAGTTTTAGTTTGCATTTCCTTGATGATTAAAGATGTTAATTATCTTGGCCGCGAGTGCTGGCTCACGCCTGTAATCCCAGCACTTTGGGAGGCTGAGGCGGGTGAAATCACTTGAGGCCAGGAGTTCTAGACCAGCCTGGCCAACATGGAGAAACCCTGTCTTTACTGAAAATACAAAAACATTATCTGGGCATGGTGGCGCACACCTGTAATCCCAGCTACTCAGGAAGCTGACGCACAAGAATTGCTTGAACTTGAGAGGTGGAGGTGGAGGTTGCACTGAGTGGAGATCGTGCCACTGCACTCAAGCCTGGGCAACAGAAGACTCAAAAAAAAAAAAAAAAAAGCTATTAACCATCTTCTCATGTCTTGATTTGCCATTTTCACATCTTCCTTTGTGAAATGTCGTTAAAAATCCTTTGCCCACTGTTTAGACTGGACAGTTTTTCCTACTATTGCATTAGTGTGGTACATTTGTTAGAATTGATAAGCCAATATGAAAACATTATTATTAATGACTTTGTGTTGTTCATTCCGTAGCTTTTGTTATTTTGACCAATAGATAATGACAGAATAAATACATGTCATTGTGCAAACATAATTTATATATATATAAATGTATATGTCTATATACATTTATTTATATATACATGATATGAACACAGGGGATTTTTAGGTATGATACTTATGTAAAATCCCATGTTCTCCTTTTTGGCAAATCCTTGCCTTTGGCAACCACTGACAACAAACCCCTGGCAACTGCTGATCTTTTGACTATCTCCACAGTTTTGCCTTTTCCAGAATACAGTTGGAATTATACAGGATGTAACCTTTTCAGATTGGCTTCTTCTCAGCAATGTCTTTTCATGGCTTGATAGCTTCCAAGTTTTGGCAATTATGGATAAAGCTGCCATAAACATTCATGTGCAGGTTTTTGTGTGAACATAAGTTTTCAATTCATTTGGGTAAATATCAAGGAGTGTGATTGCTGGATCATATGGTAAGAGTATGTTTAGTTTTGTAAGAAACTGCCAAAATGTCTTCCAAAGTGGCTGTACCATTTTGCATTCTCACCAGCAACGAGGGTTCCTGTTGCTCTACATCCTCGCCAGCATACTGTTGTTTTAATTTGCAATTTTCTAATGACACATGAGTTGGGCATCTTTTCATATGCTTATTTACCATCTGTATATCTTCTTTGGTTAGGTGTCTGTTCAGATCTTTTGCCCATTTTTAAATTGAGTTGCTTGTTTTCTTATTGTTTCATTTGAAGAGTTCTTTGTTTATTTCAGGTACCACTCCTTTATATCAGATATGTGTTTTACAATGTGAGTTAGGAAATACTTTCTTTGCTTCTATTTTTTGGAAGAGATTATAGAGAATACAATTTCTTCCTTAAATGTTTGGTAGAATTACCAGTGAACCCATCTAGGTTTAGTCTAGTGATTTGTTTTGAAAGGTTATTAATTATTGATTCATTTTCTTTCAAGAGGTAGGTCTTTAAAGAGCAGAAGATTTAACATTTAATGAAGTCTAATGTAGCAATTTTTTCTTTCATAATTAGTATTTTTTGTGTCCTACCAAAAACATTTGTCTATGTCAATGACATATTTTTTTGTTGGAAAGCTTTATAGTTTTAACTTTTATATTTAGGCCTATGATCAACTCAAAATAAGTTCACTTTTTGTGTGTGTATGGAATGAGGAGAAGGGTTGAGGTTCGTTTTTTTCTACATGGTTGTTCAGTTGTTATATCACCATGTATTGAAATGACTATTCTTTGTTTAATTACTTTGGTGTCTTTGTTAAAAATCAATTTGCCATAGAAATGTGGGTCTGTTTCTGGACTCTCCATTCTTTTGCATTGATCTATATGTCTGTTTTTATTACAAAATCACATCATCTTGATGACTGCTGCTTTATAAAAGTCTTAAAATCAAGTAATATAAATACTCGAAAGTTTTCTTTCTTTTCTTTTTTTTGAAGTGGTTTTGGTTATTCCTGGAACTTTGCATTCTCATATACATTTTAGAAAAAGCTTGTCAAGTTTTACTAAAAATGCCTGCTGGGATTTTTATTGGGATTACATTAAATTTACATGGGTCAATTTTGGAATAATTGACATCTTGACAAAATTATGTTTTATAATCCATGAAAATGGTATATCACTCCATTTATTTGGCCCCTCTAATTTCTCTCAGCAAAGTAGTTTTCAGTGTAGAGTGTTGTAGATATTATTCCATCTAAAATTTATGTCTTAACATTTTATGTATTTTGTAAATTGCTTTTTCTATATCATTATCCAATTGTATGTGACTGGTATATAGAAATACAATTGATTTTTTAAAATACTGAGTACACATATTGTGACTTTGCTAAGTTCATTTAGTTCATTAGAAAAGTAGCTTTTCCTCTCACTTCTTTAGGATTTTCTACATACAGGACACTTACAGAATATTTTTCTATTAACAAATACACTTTTAACTTTAGCCTCTAGCCTCAAATAATATACTATTTAATATAAACAGTATTGTTTCATTTACTCTACCCCATCTGTTGTACTATTACTGTCATACATTTTTCTTCTACATATTAAATATATAATTGTTATTCTTTTTGCTTTAAACAGTTATTTTTCATTTAAAGAAATTAAAAAACAAGAAAAAAGAATTTTCCATTTATTCACATCTTTCTTATCTGGCTCTCTTATTACGTTCCATAGGTTAGAGTTTCCATCTGGATTCATTTTATTTTAGCCTGAACAATAGTGTAATCTGCTGGTGACAAATTTTCTCAGTGTGGTTTGTCCGAAAACATCTTTATTTCACCTGCATTTCTGAATGATAATGGATATAGAAAGTCAGTTGTTTTCTTATCTTTGTGTATTTTATATCATTTTCTATCTTTTTTCATCTCTGAAATAATGTGTCATTTTTCTGATTGGTTTCATGATTTTTGTTTCAGCAATTTGATTATGATATGGCTTACAGTAGTTTTATTTGTGTTTATTTTGCTTGGGATTCATTAAACTCTTGGATTTGTAGGTTTATAAATTTCCACAAATTTGTAAATATTTTGGCCATTATTTTTTCAAAAATTTCATTTCCTCCCCTTCTTCCATAATTATGTATTGTTTGTATATTATGTGTATATTAGACTGCTTTGTATTATTTCACAGGTGACTGAGATCTTCGATACTTTTGTGATACTTTTTTTCTCCTTTAATTTGAATAGTTTCTAATACTACATCATGTTTATTGCTCTTTTTTTTCTGCAGTGTCTAGGAGGCCCCTCCCACAAATTTTTCATTTTAAATGTTGTATTTTTCAGCTCTACCAGCTCCTTTTGGCTCTTTTGTTTGTAGTTTATATCTCTTCTCTCATTATGCTCATGTTTTCATTTAAGTTCTTAAACTTATTTAGAATAGCCATTTTCAAGTCTTTCCATTAATTCTAACACCTCTGTCATTTCTGGATCTGTTTCTAATAGCCGATTTTGTCTGGGTATGGGTCATGGTTTCTTGCTACATCATACGTCTATTAATTTTTTTATTATATGTTGGAGATTATGAATATAACATTGTTGAGTGTCTGAATTTTGGTGTCTTCTTTAAAAACAACTGAATACTGTTCTTTCAGACAGTTAATTTACTTGTACATCAGCTTGATCCTTTTGAGGTTTGTTTGTTTTTAAGATGTCAAAGCAAGTCTAGGGTAAATCCACTCTTAAAGTGAGGCCAATTTTATACTAAACGTTCCAGGTGTTCAAGATGGTCTACCAACTCTGATTGGTCACGACTTGAATATCTTCCAATCTTGTGTGAGTTCTCATAGTCATTCAGCTCACTCCTTCCTGATAGTTTTTCTTCCTTGACAAACTTCTTTGCCTCACCTGATAAAATATCCTTGAACACATGCACAGTGTAGTATTCAGCCAAGAATTTAAAAGAACCCTGATTCAGATTTCTGTTGCTCTTTTTCTACATATCCTTCTCCTCTCGGGTACTTTGTTCAGCAAGTTCTAGCTGCCCTAGTCTCACTGAACTCCTATCACTATTTTCTGAGTTTAGTAAAATATCCATGCTTATTTTGGGTTCCTCCTACCTGTACTTGGTTTGGTAAATGTCTTCAAGAAAAAAGCTGACATGACTGTACAGCTCACCTGGCTTGCTTCCCTTCTCAGAGAGATCACAGTCTCACACTGCTTATTATCTATTGTTTTATAAGAATTGTTTAATGTATTTGCTCTTTTTCCTGTTATTTAAAGTAGGAGGACTAGTCCAGTGCCAATTATTGTTGTCACAGTTGAAAGTAGAAGTCCTCTTTCTCAAATTATAAATGTCTTCTAGTTCCAACATTACCTTTAAGAAATTCCTGATTCACTGTATGTAATTAACAACTTCTCTTTGAAAGCTTTTAGAATCTTTTCTTTATCTCTCATGTTCCAGAATGATATGATGACAAGCTTTGGTACAAGTAATTCTTTTTTCCATTTGTGTTGGGTACTTGTTGAAACATTGTAATCTAGAGAATCAAGTCCTTTAGTTAGTTGCAGAAAATTCGCTTATATTTTCTGATAAGTTTCCCCCCTCATTGTTTGTTTGTGTATTTATTTATTTATCTATTTATGTTTTGAGATGGAGTTTTGTTCTTGTTGCCCAGGCTGGAGTGCAATGGTGCAATCGCAGCTCACTGCAACTTCTGCCTCCTGGATTCAAGCGATTCTCCTGCCTCAGCCTCCCAAGTAGCTGCTGGGATTACAGGCGCCCGCCACCACACCTGGCTAAATTTTTGTATTTTTAGTAGAGATGGGGTTTCAGCATGTTGGTGAGGCTGGTCTTGAACTCCTGACCTCAGGTGATCCACCTGCCTCAGCCTCCCAAGTGCTGGGATTACAGGTGTGAGCCACTGCGCCCCGTCTGTCTGTGTAATTCTTAATCATTATTGGCTCTCTGAGGTGGACCTTGTAATTTCCTTAACTTTTTCTTCCCTACCTCCCATTTGTCTTTCTGGGAGCATCTTTTTTTTCTTTCTGGGAGATTTTCTCAGCTGTACCATCTTACATTTCTCTCATTTAAAAAAAATGTTGGATACCTAATTTCCAAGAGTTTTTTCTGTTCTTTGCCCCTTTTTTTTCCCTTTCCATATTTTCAGGGGTAATATATTTTTATCTTCCTAAAATTTCTAGTCGTTTTTTTCTTTTTTAGTCTATGTATTCATTATGTATTTCCATTGCATACTTTTTCTGTTTGTTTCTTTTGCTCCCTTTCAAGCTTCAGAGTTTCCTCAAAGTACTGACGATTCTTGACTGTTCAGCCAAGTGTGTCTGTTCAGTCAGTGTTCTAAAATATGAACTGGGAGTGCTGAGTGCTAGGCTTGTCTCTCCTGGTAGCTTCCATTGTTGGGTGATGAGATAGCAGAATAGCTTTTGTACTTACATACTCACATCCAGACATCTTTCTGCCCATTCAATGTCCCCTGAGAAAATTCTGCCAGTCTCCTATATTGGATGCAGAAGGAGCTAAGGACCCCCAAACCAATCAATATGCAGACTTTCATTTTACCTCTTTTCAGCCCTGCATCTTACTGTTTCCTTAACTGTGACTGATATTACAGTCTAGAGCCTCACTGCTTTAATTAGAATAAACTTTCAAAATCATTTCCTCTAATTCTTATATTGCAGATAAAGAGAATAAGGTTCAAAAAAATGCTCCTCCTTGAGGTAAGACTCTTAATGACCGGAGAATGTGAAATTTGAATCTAGTCTTCTGACTCTTCCTCTAGTACTCTGGTCAGCTAAAATACTGCCTCCAAAAATGTCACAGATGATTCAAGATTATTCTTGGCAGCTGTCTGAAATCTTGGTAAACCATCAGTAATTGGGTCATGACAGCTAAAAGTTCCAGTAGGAGTGAAATAAATGAAATCCCACACCTGATATCATCAGAAGTGGGATAGGACTAAGGTCAGAAATCCAGACTAATTTTGAAAGCAAGCTGATTAGTTTCCTTTAGTTTCAAGGTCATACAATGGAATTCTTACTACTGGTTTTTTCAACATCAAAATGTGACGGCTAAAAAAATCTGACAGTCTTATCTTCATAAATTTAATGTATTAAACTATCAAAGTGTCTCTCAATTAGGAAAATGCCAACTTGGCTTAGAACAATAACATATTGTAACACAGCTGTCTCCTAAGCAACTTCATGGAAAACTCATTCTGTGGTATAACATTTATTACTTGAGAAAAGAAATTCCTTTATCAGGAAAGTTTGAGAAATGTTGGGCAAAAGAAATCTAAACTACTTTCTTCAATACAGAACTTCTCAAAACTGCCAATAGGCATTGAAACATCAATATGAAATGTATGAACATGTAGCACTTGCCCAGTGTATTTTAGCATAGAATCTTTTCTTTCTGCAACTCACAGGATTAGTTTTCAAGGAAGATATCTGGGAAACAATCTGACCCAATATTGTATTTCTGAAAGTCCTGTTACGGGATGTTTGGGATAGGATGACAAAATTATTCTCCTTGACATCAACTGCTCACCTCAACATTAATTACAAAAAGGTAGAGGTTATAATTTAAAATACACATGATGAATGAAGTTCACATGTCTAAATATAGCTACTTTATTATTTATAGTGGCATTAATAAAAAGATATTTCACTCTTAAGCAAAGGATCTGTGTAATACTGGTGAGAGACAGTGTTAATCCACATGATCACTAAATGTTTAAAATGAGGTGTTGTCCTCAAAACATACTATTTAGTCTGGAAGTGGGTCTGGCAGTGGCGGACTGAAGTGAAGCTGGCAGGATCTCCGATTTGATGGTTACACTGGTGACCGCACCATCCATCCTGTCTGTCTCACATAGGCCTGGCAACTGTGCTGCCTTCTCCAGCGTGGGCAGTAACTGATCAAACTGGTCAAGGTCAGCTGTAAACTAAGAATGGAAACCAAAGTTAGAGGAAATATATTCTACACTTTCACCTGAAACAATGTACAAAAAAAGGCTGCTTCTTTAAACTCTATGAATTCAGTGTCTCTTTGAGAGAATAAAGAATGAAGAAATAATTAGAATGATTGGGGCTACTTGGAAATTCCACGAACTAACTATTCCATGGGGGAAAATATTTGGATGCTTCTGATATTCATACACTGCAGGATATAAATAATATACATATAATATTTTTCTACAGTATCTTGGTATAAAAATCTATGTATAAAAAAAGATTGGACTGGAAAAAAGTGTCAGTTCTAATAACGAAGAGCATTGACCCGAGTTTCTGTTTGAGTTAACACAGACCTTTCCAGGTCAGGTGTAGAATCTGGAGCGATGAATTGAAGTGCTCGTAAGGAAACGAAGACCTGTGTAGATGTCTCTTTGGAAGTTGGACATTCGACAAAAAAACAGTGTAAGATGAAAATGGAATCACAAAGGGTAAAATGACTGGCTTAACAGTAGTAGTACTGTGTTATGATAATGGCATTATGGGTGATTTTTTCTTGTCATATTTTTCAAAATTACATAAAATGACGTACTTTAAACTTATACTGATACAACTTTTTTTACGATTTAATAAAGTTTATAAACTTTTCCATAAAGTTAAAGATCTCAGAAAGGTTACTTCCCGCTTAAGGACTTAATGGTATAAGAAACATATCTTTTAGAATAGACAGGGAGTTCCTACATCTGTCTTAGGTTATGTAGAGAAGAAAACTGGCCTTTATTTCACAATATTGCTATACTATGATTTCTTTTTGGGTTTCACTATCTAGTGCAACTAAAATTTTTATTTCTAGAGTATATAAATAGAATTAAATGTGTGTACTTGTTAAATATGACTTCTTTCAAAGTTATATTTCTGAGGTTCAGACACTGCCACATTTAGCAGTAGTCCATTCATTTTTATCGCTGAACAGTGTCCCACTGTATGAATATGTCACAACATAATTATCCATTCTATTGTGATAGATTTTTGAGTTGCTTCCAGTTTTTGGTTGATATGAATAAAGCTGCTATGAACATTTGTGAACACGTCTTTTGTTACACATGTGCAAAAAGCATTAACCATAAAGGAAAAGACTGACAAATTGAACTATATTAAAGTGAAGAACTTCATCAAAAAGTACCAGTAAGAGAAAGAAAAGGTAAGCCTTAGCATTGAAAAGATATCTGTAAATATATGTCCAATAAAAGATTCCTACATAAAGAACTCTTACAAGTCAATAAGCAAAATAAAAACACACTAAAAAATGGTCAAGAGACTAGACTACACAATTTACAAAAGAACATAGCCAAATGACCAATGAATATTTATCAAGAAAATGCAAATTAAATATACGAAAATATCGAAAAATCTAAAATATTGATAATATTATGTGTTAATAAGGATTTGGAGCAACTAGAAAAAATATTCCTATACTAGGAAAACTGGCATTATCTACTGAAAAAGAACATATGCATATCTTATGATCCTGTAGTTCTACTCCTAGGAATCAACTTAACAGAAATATATGCAAATGTGCACAAAACAGATGCACGAACTGTACACAATGGCATTATCTTATAAACCTTTTCCTTTTAAAGAGTGAGAGTTTTAATATACTTATTATTTAATGCTGTTTTCTGCTTAAAAAAACATTAGTTTCACTGTACCAAGAAACATGAGATAGCCTTATCCTCAAAGAACACACATGTAAAAAACCAGTCAAAATAGTGTTGCTACAAATAGTAAATGGAGACCATACGAAGCACTACAAGAGGACAGAGGCAGGAAATGTCTAATTAGGGATACTTGGGAAGGCTTAGACGTTATTTGAATTGGTTTGTGAAGGATAAGTAGAAGTTCAGTGGGCACAGAAAGAAGAATAAGGCAGAAGATGCTTAGAAGAGACATGGCCTATTCTAGGCATGACAAGGACTTCCATCTGCCTAGAATGCAGTATGCCTGAGGGAAGAGAGTAATTCTTGTGAGATGAGAGCAGAAAACTAAGCTGATTCAAGAAACCGAAGGACCTATGCATAAGTGTGATTCCTGCTTTAGAATGGAGCCTTATGGATAAACTGCTTTGTATATACATTGTTAGCTGATTAATGAACGTCTGTATTCTTTCTTTAAATAATGTGAAAGCTCCTAGGAAGTGCCATATATATATACTTTTCTTCTATATTCCTTCAGAGGCCATAAGCAAATATACAATAAATGAAGGTACCTGTTTACTTTTACACCACTTTCGCCCCATTCTAAACATAGACGTTTCTAATCCATAACAACTTATGGAAAGGTTTGTCTTTATTTATTTCTGCTTCAGGGCATGTTATATAAGGGCAATATTCTATTACCCAGAATATTTGAATCCCTATTCTCTGATGGCTGAGGGTGGTCAGAATCAGATGAAAAGGAAAACAGCCTTAGGAAATGCTTCAAAGGAAACAAAAAGCAAGCCAGACTAGGCAACCTTGTCCACCTCCTTACGTTTCTCTCCCACTTCATTTACATAAGAGGTTCCCAAACTTAGGTTTGGTAACTAGGTTTTATTCCTAGAGAGTTAGATTCAATAGGTAGGGCTGGGAGGAAGGGGTGGGGAAGGTATTTTTTTAAATGTCTAAAGATGTGAACTCTGATTTTATAGAGAAAGAAGAATCTACTTTTTTAGAATTCTGCATTAAAACTGTGGCCTTCTGAAGTTCTAAAGAAAAATTTTGAGGGCATCCTGTGATCAATTATTCATACTAACCTCTTAATATAAGCCCAATGGATAGAACATAGCATGAATTCGTATCTGGTCTATAGATGGAATAGTATAAATAAAAAATAATTACTAGGAATGACCATTCTATGAAACACGCAGTTACCCACCTGGCTCTGGGCCTCCAGTTTTATTTCCTCAGGAGCAGGTTTGGTCATTGGGGTTGGGTTTGTATTACAAGGATCCATCTGTTCTTTCTTTTCCACTTTCACCTTTACATCATCCAGGCTCAGATTTGGAGTTGATCTTAAATCTTTCTCATCTTTATCTAAAAGATAGCGTAGGAGCTGATGGTCTTTTGATTCTTTTTTCTTTGAAGCATCCAGTTCTAGTTTTATACTGGAGTTCCCTTGTACCTGTCCAGTCACTGACACAGAAGTAGATGCACTGTCCTTTTTATCAGGCTCGACAGACAAAGTGGTGATATCTGAGGGGCTACCCTCCTGTAAGAGCCGGTGCAGAATTTTATGCCGCTCTGTCAATGAGCTATGAGAGGAGGGGCAAGAACCTCCTGAAGAGTTAGCAGAGGCAGAATTGGAAGTGCCTGTGCAAGACAGGACATCTTTGCAGCTTGTGTCTATATCAGCATGCCGTAACTGCTGTTCGGCAGTTGTTGTCAAAAGCTGCACTAGTTTATGACTGGTTTGAGAGTACTTATTGTCTCCATCTGAGAGTCTGTCACTGTTATGCAGAAGCCCTGAATCCAGAGGTTTGCCATCACTAGAGCTGTTGTCAGATTGAATCATTTCATTTAAAATGGATGCAATCTCTTTGTTATCTTTGGACTCAGCTTTCGCTGGTTGTATATTTAATCTGCTAGGTGAATTCTGTGAGCTCATCTGCCTGAGGACCGGAGAACTGGCAGAGAAGCCAACGGAGTTATTGGGTCCTTCATTCATACCCTGTAAAGATGTTACTGGGATATTTGAATAAGACCGGTTATTATTATTACAGGCACTACTTGTCATGCCAACGGGAGAGCTTAATGTTGAAATATTAGGAGGAAAGGAATTGCTTGGCATCCTGGGCCTTGTTGCCAATCCAGAAGTAACCTGTCTCCTTGGAGACATGAACTGTGCTAGGGATATTCCTGTACCTTCCATAGGAGAATTATTGAGGTTTAAAGAGGGATTACTGCTCTGTGAACTGGCCTGTCCTTGGTTTAAGGCAACATTGGCTACAATCTGACTTCCAGGTGAGCATCCAAAACTTCCTTGGCTGTTGCTAGAATTACTGTGACTGCTGCTATGAAGGTCTGAACTCTGCTGACGGTTTATTCTGGTGGATACCATGTTGCTGTTGGATGGTGGCAATGTGGATGAACGAGCCACACCATGAGCTGGAGAGATATTAGGATTGACCGAGGGGTTTACTCGGGGAATTGACATTCCAGAATTAGTGTCATCTTGAGGAGAAAGCCCACTGTGTTCCCTGCGGGGAAAAAGAAATTATTATTCAAACATCTTCATTTGTTTCTATTAAAATATTTTTATGATGCATATTCTAAAATAAGACCATTGATTTCATACTATGCAAGCTATCAAGGAAATAGCTTCTGCATCATCTTAAATTAAGAAAAATACTGCAAAATATTAGCACCACTTAATAAGAAACAAGGCTTATTAACTCTTACACTTGATAATGGTCTCAGCTACATGTAAAAGAAATTCTTCTTGGTTTTGGAAAAAATCCAATATATGCTATTTTAAATACTTCTAAACTTAATATACACAATTAACATTATAATAATATTTTTGGTTGAAAAAGAAATTTCCCACACCTCTGTTTATAAAGTACTTATTTATGACTCCTGTTACAGCTTTTAAGTATTTCAACTCCAAAGAGGAAGACTGGGTAAGGAAAATACTGTGTCACTGATGTAAAATTAAAAAGGTGATATGCAGACATAGCAGATGTTTTGAAAGAGAAATCACAATATGGAAAAAAGAACTGTGCTAATTCCACTCACAAGCATAATTTAAATTAAAAGTAGAGAAAAACCAGAATACTGAATTCAGGTTTTCAGTGAGTTCTTTACTCAAATTCATAATTATGACAATACATTTGTGACTGGCATTACCATGTTCCAATAAGCAAATACATTAGATGAGAAAAAGATGAAGTGAGGGGGAATGTCTTTGCTTTTAATGCTACATTTTAATCATTGTAAATGTAGGATTTTGAATAAATCACAGGATAAAAGAACAGTTTCATGAATTTACCATATATCAGTGTAAAACATACTTAGAGGGGGGAACAAATTAGAGGCAATGGCATTCAAAAATCTCAAGTTGATGGTTTAATGATTTGTAATTTCTGTGAGAAATTGCCAGCTTGAACTCAGGAGCCACCAAATATGCCCTAATGAAAATAAAGCACTTTCGAAAATAAAAATAACAATAACAATGTTAACCAACTTTGAAATCTCTTATAAGATTCACATATGGAATGTTGTAAATTTTTAGCCATCTTTTTGGTTTTACCCTCTAAAAAGCATATTTTCAGACTCAGTTTTCCTACCTCCCTTTATGAACAACAAAGCTATTACATGATAAGACTATAAAACTCAATATGGATATATTAATTATATGTACTCATCCCACTAGTTTTGTGCCTAATTTAGAATTTCTGCTTTCTAGCCATCAAGAATCCAAAAATTTTCCTAAGAAGAGATATGTGAACTGGCTTATTTCATATGAAGCTCTCCAAATAAGTAGTACCTGTCGATGATATGAATTCCCATGATGAAAGGTTGCATGTCTGGACTTTGAGGGTAGCAAAGTTTACACTTGGTGTGGGCGCTAAGCATTGTCCCATCATTCAATATGAATCTATAGGAGGGGCTGGAGGCAGTGCCACGGGTCATCACTGTTTCAAACAAAAGAGAAACCTAGTTAAAATTCTGATACTTATACACTGGCTTTAAAGTCATTAAGCTTTATTTATTTCTACTTAGAACCTCACTTTAAATGCCCTCCCAACTGCTGCCTGCTTAGACTCAGAATAAAAAGTAGTTCAGACAAAGCAGATATGAGGAGGAAAGATGATTCCAGTTGAAATATACCAATTGATGACAGGTTTTAATTTAGTCATACTTGAATGGGTGTCTCCTCACAGAAGTTATGATTATGAGGAAATCCCAAATCTGGGAAATATCATCTTTTTTTTTCTTCTGACACAGAGTCTCGCTCTGTCGCCACGCTGCAGTGCAGTGGTGCGATCTCAGCTCACTGCAACCTCTGCCTCCCAGGTTCAAGCAATTCTCCTGCCTCAGCCTTCCAAGTAGCTGGGACTACAGTCGCCCACCACCATGGCTAATTTTTGTATTTTTAGCAGAGGCAGGGTTTCACCATGTTGGCCAGGCTGGTCTCAAACTCCTGACCTCAAACGATCCATCCACCTTGGCCTCCCAAAGTGCTGTGATTACAGGCATGAGCCACTGCACCTGGCCGAACCTTAATCTTTCTCTATACTGGGGGCAGCTCTTCAAATTTATGAAGTCTCCATTAAAAATACCAAAAATATGTTTCTCCCCTCTTACTCTCAGTATTATCTTTAACAAGTTTTGTTTTCTCTTCTGCTGGATGATTTTTTAATAACAGCTCTACTAAGATGTAACTCACATACCATAAAATTTACTAAGTTTTGATCAGCTTACAGATTTCCTTAACTAATATTCAAATTTAATTTTTTCACTCAGGAATGTGAATCACTAAGGCCCCATTTGATAAATTATTAGATTTATAAATATGTGTAAAATCTGTGTACTATTTTTAATGTCTGAATTTTTGAAGTTTAGTAAGCAAATTAAGATAAAGTCAATGGTTATTAGTATAAGGAATAGAAACTAAGTTAAGGCATTCAAGTCACTTTATAAACAGCATAATTTACTTTTGTCTTAAAGCTTTACTAATAGCAGAAAAAATTCTAACCATATAGGTATTTATTAAATATGTAAAGGCTATGCCAGACTATTACGTAATAAAACATCACTGCTGTTTTAATAACACCATATAATTCTATTTTAAGAAAGAGTGCATACTACCACAAATGACTGTTATAATTTAGTCTGTGATAAATGTTAGTCCAATTTTTCAAAAACATTTCAGAAGGGGCTTTGATTACATTGTAAACGACATGCAAAAGATGCTTAAAATTACCAATTAATAAATAATTTTTGAAGTTACATGTTACTTGAAGTAAACAAAACATGTTCTTATTGTCCTGTGTATACAGTACCAACTGAAAAAGGTACAGTTTGTTGTAAATCTACACCATAATATCTAAGTACCAAAACCAGAATATAAATTTAATTAAAAGGATAAGACTTACATCTGACAATCACCCATCTGGCAATTTCAGCTAAATCACTGGCATAGTTACTAAATATAATGTACCTAAACTAGGAGAAATTCCTGAATTTGGGGAATCCTATTAATTTAATACAAGAAAATTACCACACTTTATGTTTTGAAATCAGATTATTTGTTTTGGATGAGAATGCATGGACTAAGATTCGGCATTTTATAATTCATTCAGCCATTCTTAGAAATGAGAAAAAGGCAATATTTAATATGGTAAAATTTCAATTAATTAGAATTCAGCAAGACTCTCCAGTTAACTAAAATTCTGTTGCTTAATTGTTCAGATGAAGAGGTAAAAGGAAGGCAGCATAAATCAACGAAAAGAGTAAGAGCGTAGGAGTCACATTTAGGCTTGACCTTTCACTGTCATTTACAAGTTTAAGACTTAATGCAAATTAACCTTCACCCATCTCGCTCTACTCAATACTAAAATTGAGCCAATAACAATGTAAGATAATACCTAGCATGAAGCCTAGCATGGAGTACATAGCAGGTATTATAATGAATATTTCCTCAATAAACATCAAAGGGAAAAAAAAAAAAAACAAGAAATATGCAGCTTCCAAAGTACTTATGTTCTGAGTCATACACACAGTTAATCCCTAGACACCATTTATGGCAACAGCTAACCCTGTATAACAATCACTAATACTTTGAATTAAGAGATGAGTAAGGTAGCCACGGCTCTTCACAGAGATGGTTCAATAAACATTTGCTCTACACAACAAATTTTCCTTTAAGTGGGTTTCAAGGTTTAGTTTTGGAATCTCATTTTGATTATAGGTCTTGGCCTAGTTTTCTGACCTAATTTTGTCATCTTTATACCTAGTATTTTAATCCCTGATTCCTGTGTCCATTTCTAAACTTTCTGGAACACTTAGTGGGGACAGATATTATTGAAGGACTGTTATTGACACCTCAGAAGCCTTCTAAAGAACCTTTAACATGACAGCTGTTTTTGCTTTTTGTTTTTTTTTCCCCTAGAATAGGCCTCAACTGAGCTACAAAGCAAAGGAATCATTAAGTTTTTCCCTGGTTACAGCAGCTGCAAAGCTTTCTGGGTTTTTGATCCCTCCCAATTTGGTGCTGAGATAACCTCAAACAAGCATGCCTTACTCATATTAACAAAATAGGCAGGTATAAAATGTGTGGCAGGGTACTATGGGTCAATGCTGGTAGAAATTTATTTTTCTTTGTGGTAGTCACCTAAATATACGCAAAAAAAAAAAAGAACTAAAAAATTGTTATTAGATACAGAAAAAATAATCACCCCTAGATATTTAAAAATTTTTAATCACCAATGAGTGAATTCTATTTATTATATCAAAATCACTGTAAGAGGACAGTAAACTCATATTTTAAATTTTTTTTTTTTTTTTTTTTTTTGAGGCGGAGTTTCGCTCTTGTTGCCCAGGCTGGAGTGGAGTGGCGCGATCTCGGCTCACCGCAACCTCCGCCTCCTGGGTTCAGGCAATTCTCCTGCCTCAGCCTCCTGAGTAGCTGGGATTACAGGCATGCACCACCATGCCCAGCTGATTTTTTGTATTTTTAGTAGAGACGGGGTTTCACTATGTTGACCAGGATGGTCTCGATCTCTTGACCTCGTGATCCACCCGCCTGGGCCTTCCAAAGTGCAGGGATTACAGGCGTGAGCCACCGCGCCCGGCCTATTTTAAATATTTTTAACAAAGTTTGACATAAAAAGATTTTCAGTTAATTGTTACATGGACCATGGACTTAACCACATTATACAAGTCTCAAAGAACATTCTAATTAATCATTAATATGGGTACTTTATGTTTTATAGCAATGCTTCGAAACTTAATCCCATAAACCCCTTCCAGTTTTTCTGAGACAGGGTCTCACTCTGTCACCCAGGTTAGAGTGTAGTGGCGCGATGTCAGCTAACATCCACCTCCCGGGTTTAAGTGATTCTCCTGCCTCAGACTCCTGAGTAGCTGGGATTATAGGCGTGTGCCACCATGCTTGGCTAATTTTTGTATTTTTAGTAGAGACAGGGTTTTGCCACGTTGGCCAGGCTGGTCTCAAACTCCTGTGCTCAATGATCTTCCCACCTCAGCCTCTCAAAATGCTGGGATTACTACAGGCATGAGCCACCATGCCTGGCCTTAACTATACTTTTTTAAAGATGAAAACAGCTTTATTTTAATATGAAGTTAATAGAGAGGTGAACAAAGAGTAAGTAAAGTCATTTCTAATTCTACCACGCAGATATAACTGTTAAAATTTTGTTAATTTTCTAGAATTGGATAAATAGAAAGATATCTAAATGATCATATCATATATGCTGTGCTCTCTTGGTCTACCTTTTTTTTTTTGGGGGGCAGTATCTCACTGTGTCACCCAGCCTGGAGTGCAGTAGCACGATCAAGGCTAACTGAAGTCTTGACTTCCTGGGCTCAAGCAATGCTCCCACCTCAGCCTCCTGACTAGCTGGAACCATAGCTGTATGCCACCAAGCCTGGCTAATTTTTGTATTTTTATTTTTTGTAGAGATGAGGTTTTGCCATGTTGTCCAGACTGGTCTTGAATTTCTGGGCTCAAGCAATCGGCCTGTCTTGGCCTCCCACGGGCTGAGATTCCAGGCTACCGTGCCCAGCCACCTACTTTTTTAATATAACAATATGTCAGGGATATTTCAAAGACAAGAAAAGATGATCTATTATATCATTATATATATGTAAACAGAACTTTCATACAACTAGTTTCTAGGTTGTATAACCCAACATTTCCCACTGTATAGCACACCTAACTGCTGACAGATGTGCTCCAGAAAAAAGTATTCTGTGGGAAAAAAAAAGGTCTCAGTAACAAAATGTTTTATTATGGAACTTCTCAGAAACTTAGATACCTTACATATATCTTATAAATCCCCTAAAGTGGGATTAAGCATAAAATATAATTTCCTACTTATTGTTATTAATAGTTTGTGGAATCTAGGTTCATATTTTACAAACTTCTCTGTAAGTAAACATCTTAGACTATAGACTCTGATTCAGTAGTCTGGGGTGGGGTCCAGAAATCTAGTTTAACAACTGCCTCAGATGAATCTATCTTATCAGGGACCTTGGGAAGCACTATAACCCAGATATTTCTTTAAAGTAATAGTTTTGAATTGAACAGAACCTGAGAACTTTTTCGAAACTATGCAGACTTGCATGGATCTTCTCCTAGTTTAAAAAGTTCCTCAAGTGATCCTGATACCCATATTTCCCTCCAATCTCAATATAAAACCATTGCTTTAATCTAATTCATGCTGGATAGTTCTCAAATATTCTTTGACCAAAATGTGTTTTCAAACTTGATTCTGGAAAATGGCAAACTCCCTTTGACAGCAGTTTATGAGTTGACTCTGTCAAAAGCAGCTAACAAACAAAACTGAAACTAGAAATTTTAATGCATATTAGGATTTTAGACTAGTTGCTGCCTTCAAAGAGTAAGTTAATGGGCAGGAAAAAAGACAACAGATGGAGGACAAACTTTTCCTGCCTAACTATCAATCACTGTAAAGTTCTACACAAAATCAAGAATATGGTGCATAATTTGTCTCACTCTTTTTATACTGTCCCTAAGTGAAAAGGCAGCAAGCAAACTGCAAATGTAAATTACACCCCTCTCCAATCTTGATGGACCAATGGTTGTCAAACTTAAGCATTATCTTTAAGGTTTGTTAAGATATCTGGGCGGGTGTTCATCTGATATTTTAATTCAGCAGGTCAATATCTTTAACACGTGATTCTCATGAAAGTGCTTCATTGACCACATTTCTCATATCTGGCTAGATACTGCTGAACAGAAAATATCAGAGAAAGCTGTGCTCAATCCAAGAAGCCTGTTTGTCAGCTTGTTTAGAATCTCCAGAACACTGAATTCAGTCATGTGAACTCTGGACAATACAAGAACAATACAAGTTATTTCTATTGAGGATTTTTTTTTCCCCTAAAAAAAGCTGACTGAGGGAACATTAAAAAATGACTAATGGGGAAGAGGTATTGGATTACACTTATAATTCCTTAAATTTTACTCTAAATTATTTCAGTTTATGTATTAATGACAAACTAATTACTTGCTATACTTTAGTCAATCTATTTTATGGGGAATACTGTTGAAGGTTTAGAAATCTTCAATTGTGGCCTAGTCACATCTATGGGGAGCCTAGTCATTTGGATAATGAGACAGTAAGCTAGATCTGCTTTGCCTTGGTGAAAATATACATAAGTTACAGGCAAATAAGTCTTTTAAGTGAAGCCTTGGAAGGCCCAACTTAAAGTTAAGGCAAAAATCAGAAGTACCATATATTTGAGAACTTTAGGCAATGACTGGAGACAGCGCTCTGAGTCCCAAACCTATGTAAAAGTCAAGGATCACTCTTGGTAGAGGAAGTCACAAAGTTCACATCCAGTTGATGGCATTAGTAACTTATTGTAACGGTTTTCCAAACCTGGCTGCCCTTTCGGAGAGCCTGGGAAACTTTTAAAAAAATTCTGGGCTCTACCCAGTGAGATACAATCTTAGGGGGTGGAACAGGTCTAGTAAAGAGGCCACTAGAAAACCGCTAGTACGTACGAAGCTGTTCCAGCAATACCCAGATTGTGATATTTATATAGATGGCTTCCCGGAAAAAGAAAAAAATCAAACTACTTCCTCCACATATCACTAGGAAGCAGTTGATCTAAAATGTAACGAACGGAAAATCATCTGTAAACTTAGGAAATCTAACGTTACGGGAAAAATGTTAAAATTAAGAATGATGAAATAATGAAAAATATTTAATTGTTTTTCAGGAATAGCCATACAAAGAGATTCTTACAAAAGAAACTATCTAGAGGTTAGAGATTAAATTTCACTGGAAAGAGAATGTTAGGCTACCATAATTAAATGACAATGTTTTTAAAGTGTATCAAAATCCTTTAATTCTGAACTTCTGTAAACTTTCTGGCCTTAATTCTCAAATAACTTTTCCTACCTTTCTTGTAGTACTGTTAAGTTTCTTGAGGGCAGGAAATATGCATATCTTATACTCCCATGATGCTAAGACCCAGCAGCTATGCCATAATTAATAATTTCATAGGATATATTTTTTGACTTGAAATTTCAACCAGAGTCAGGAGATACAGGTGCTGCAACAGTCATGAAGTAAACATCCATGATACTGATTTCTGTGTTATCCAGAAGACCTCTGACATACTTGTTCTTCTGGGAATGAACTTTAAGAGCCAAACAAAATATTACTTCTTCTCTGAATTCATCCTTAATTCTTCAAGTCAGAATTAATTTTTTTCTTCTTTGACTATGGTTCTATCATATCCCACATCACACTGATCTTTAGGGTTGTCATACACCTTCCTACTGTGTTATAAACTCTTTAAGGGCAAAACCTTGTTTCTTAGTCATCACTGTATCCCTGGTACCTTATATAGTGTTCTGTGTATGTTGGGAACTTGATATATGCCTGCTGAATGAATGAATGAATGAATGACCACCACACAACATCCTGTTCCTTAGAACGTGTATCCCAAATTTCAGGATCCACTCATGAATTACTTTGCTTACCCATTTCTTCCTTTCCTAAAACTGATTATTACAAAAACTATAATTTGGAGAAAATACTTATCAAGCCATAAGTTCTACGTTACTATTCAAATATCAGTAAAGATAAAGGATAATGAAAATAATTGAGAGAGAAAACTATACCTTCTTGGAACAGTTGTCTGGCATAAGATGGCTCTCTGCCCTGAGGTTGGAAAAAAGCGTAAATGCACTTCCTCACTAAATCTTCCCAGCCAGTCCTGCCAGCAGCTCTCAGGGAACTAGTATCAATAGAGATGATTTTACCTGTACAAAAATAAAAGTTTATATTTATAACACCCCCTTTATGTAAATCATCCATGTTTCAAAACTAACAACTGTGTCTGAGAAATGTTCTTTCTTTCCAAATACTCAATAAACAAAAGTATTAAAAAGCACCATTAATTTTTATTACATATAGTTATGAAGTATGTTATTGACATAAAAAATTGTTTTGGTCTTGGAATGTGTTACGTCCTAGTATGTCATATTCTAAAATTCAATTCTAGTCAAGGATTAAAGTCATATCATATTGACCTGAAACTACTGAGACTAATGCAGTTCAAACTCCCCTGGCTTGGTCTTTGGATTCTGTTCTCTGTATACTGATGACTGATTGGAAAGAAGAGACAAAGATGAAGTATACTGTTTAGTTTAAATTAATTTCTAATTACTAAGTAAAGAGAATATGAGAAAAGACGCAAGTCTTTTCCTTTCTACACTTTGCTGGGCTATATTTAGTAGGTAATACTGTATTTAAGATTAAACAAAGACTGAAGGCAAAAAAAGTTAAAGCAGAAAACGATAAGTGAGAACATTAAGATTTGCTAGGCAGTATGCACATGAAACATACGCTTTATAAAATTTAGTGATTTGCTTTTGTTATCATATTTGAACAAATTTCCTAAATGGCTATGAGAGAATTCAGGTCAGTTACTTCTCAGTTAGCAGAGGGCCAATTAATCCAGTGCGTGAATATTCAGACCTGTTTTATTACGTTTATGCAATCTTATAGTCACACAAAATAATAAATGATATGTATTTATAATATAGATCTATATATAAAGAATTATATTAATGAGATAAAAATCTGCAAACCCACCACTCAGCTTCAGAACTTGGTGTTACCAATATTGCTCCATCACATGTGCACTCCTCCCTTGCCACCATCCCCATCTTTAAATTCTGCTGTGAATGGGCATCTAGACTGTTAAGTTTTTTGCCATTACAGTCAGCACTGCTATGAACATCTTTCACATGTTGCATAGTACATGGATGTGAGAACTTCTTATGTAGGAACAGAATTGTTAGATTGTAGGTTATGGAATGTTCAACTTTACAATATTAATTTTAAACTGTTTTCCTGAAACTTGTACCACCCTATGCTTCCACCAGCAATGTATAAGAGTTAGTGTTAATCTAACATCCTTTCCATGACTTAATGTTGTCAGGATTCTTTACTTTTTCAAATTAGTAGGTGGAAAATGGTATCTCATTGTGGTCTAAATTTTTATTTCCCCAATTATTAGAGTTCACCACTAATGTTTTCTCTTCTATGAATGCCTGATAAAATATTTTCCCCATCTTCCTCTTCTTCACACAATCAACTCAAATCTATCATATTGTTTGTGCCTCCTCACTGAACTAATCCCCTCTTTATATATTTCATTTGGTTTGCTTAGAAATAAAATATTCATTAGACCTCTTTAACTTAGGATCTTGAATCTGATGTACCCAGTCCTACTTAATCAGGTTATCACTCTATCACCCAAGTCTTGGCATAAATGTAGATAGTGGAAAGAAAATAAACTGAAACTCAAATAAGGGAATTTTGTCATTTAAGAACAGTCTGGGGAAAGCCTAGTGAACACTGTAACTGAAACTATAAAAGATTTTAGATTTTTAAGAATTTTAATTGTTCAACCCTTTTTTCTTATCATGTCAGAGATAAAAAGTTGGTTATAGCAGGGATTCCACTGCTACATAATCTTCCTATACAATAATGTTCCTCACAGGCAGTGACTAAGGGAGACGTGTGTGCACACGCGTGTGCGCGCTTGTGTGTGTTTGTGTGTGTGTGTTCATGTCAGGGTTAGCCCTAGGAGAGAACAAGTGAGTTTAGAGTTTGGGGACTGGAGAGAAAGTGATTGGGTTATCAGCAATGGTACCAGATGAGTAATGCAATGACTGTCTTAGTGAATAATCATGAACAGCTTGAGTTAGAATACTTGCCTACTACAGGAAAGTTTAACCAACCAACCAAGCAACAATAAAATACCCTACTGTTCAACGTTTACTAGTAAAAGACTTTTTTCGGCCAGGCGTGGTGGCTCACGCCTGTAATCCCAGCACTTTGGGAGGCTGAAGTGGGTGGATCATGAGGTGAGGAGTTCAAGACCAGCCTGGCCAAGATGGTGAGATCCCATCTCTACTAAAAATACAAAAATTAGCCGGGCATGGTGGCAGGTGCCTGTAATCCTAGCTACTCGGGAGGCTGACGCAGAGAATTGCTTGAACCCAGGAGGCAGGGGTTGCAGTAAGCTGAGATCACGCCATTGCACTCCAGCCTGGGTGACAGAATGAGACTCCATCTCAAAAAAAGAAAAAAGACTTTTTTTTTTCCTTAAGAGATATGGATCATCCCATGTAGAGTTAAAAAGTAATACAAAAATTTAAGAAATTAAATGTTTAACACTTATTATATCTACTCTTTTTAGCTAAGTCAATTCTACGACTGATAGAATAAACTGTTTTACATTTTAAGTATATTTTATATGTCCTTGGTATCTTCATACAATAAATGTATACAGTATAGTGACATCCTTTTAGTAGTGCTTAGGTATAAAGTAATGTAATATCAAGAAGGAGCTCTACATTAGGGCTTAAAGATACCCATTCGCAGCAAAGGGCTGTATGGTTTTACAAATCACCAGCCCCTCATTTGTAAAATCTAAGCTGGATCCTGTGATATTTGAGGTTTCCCCCCACCTCTCTCTCTCTCCCCACCCCCTGCTCTCTCTCTCTCTCTCTCTCTCTCTCTCTCTCTCTCTCTCTCTCTCTCTCTATATATATATATATATATATACAGTTATTTTATTGCCCAGAGGCTAATTTTTTATTTTACATGATTATGGTTATTTTTATATATTTATACATATTATCAGGAATATCTAAAATTTTAACACCTAGGTTCTTCGAAACAAAACTACCAGGGATAATGTCCCTACGGGAAATACAGTCCTTAAAACAATCCAATTTGGAATTCAATTTAGAGAAATGCAATATGAGGAAAAGCTGAAACATACTGTTCCTAAATTAGCCTTATAACTTTTAGGCCTCCCTCATCTCTGACATTTTTTCTGTGACCTGACAATAACCCTTTTCAACAGGTTTTCATTCTGCTATCTCACAAAGCCCTTATTTGGTTTCTTTTTATGTTAACCAGTTACTGACAGAAGAGACCAATTTTCCTTTTCAATGGAATCTATTTTTCCTTCATGCAAAATACTTTCAATTTTCAATAATTGTTTTAAAAAATTTAAAAAAATTTAAATAAAAAAATTTTTTTTGCACAAACCCACACATCCATAGTAGGTTTATTAAATTTTTCCAGCATTGTTCATGGTAGAGACTGGAAAGAAACATAATACATGGTAGATTCAAAAAGGGAATGAAGAAAGGTATGATAACTGATAATTACTATCCTTAGATACCATCTCTCTGTGCTCATAGACATTCTCTTTACCATTTTCTATTATCTGTGCTAATTTATCCATACTAGTTCTTTAGTAAGAGCAGTTAGGAGTTTATCATTAAAAACACAAGCACAAAGCATACAACATTGGAATATTTAGATTATTTGGACTAAAAAATTAATACATAATGAAATAAGATCTTATAAAAGGTGGTAAAAGTCAAACTGTACATTAAAACTAAACTTTCACAAAGCATAAAATTCAGAAGAAATGATTTTTAAAATCCTAGTCTGCTAGAAAATATACCTCTAGTATTTATCTCTATTTTAAAATTAGAGAGGTAAGTGATATCTATGTAACTCTGGTTGTTATAAAAGCATGAACACATGATGTGTTTGTGTAAAGATACAATCAAATAATATAAGAAAAATACTTTATAAACTATAAAGAACAACAATAATTGGTTCTTGCTGAAAATCAAATCTGAAGCAGGCCTTTAAAAAGAAGGCCTTATTTTTAGGCAGTCTCAGTGTTACTCACTTTGAGGCTCTCAGTACTTCTAACTTAACCTCTCAGTCTTACTTATCTTTAAGCTTCTGCAGCTCGGGTTCCTCAATTAGGTGTACTCATTCTGTATCAAGACCCTTCCTTGCTGCCCCCCTTCCAAGACCCATACTTTAAATAGTGGGCATCACTTCATCCTTAGGGGCCAAGAACTCAGTATCAGCTCCTCAGACAAGCCTTTGCTGACTAGCTAATTTCATATATCCTCCCTTACGCCATCTCATAGCTTTTCCATAATAAAAAATAACACATTTGTCATTAAATCATTTTTGTTCAACCACATACATCTTGAGAAATAACCCAGTGATAGGCACTTCTAGAGACTCAATCAGTATGTGCTAAATAAATTTAAAGAAAAAGAATTAAAAAAACCAGAAATAGCCAGATACGTTTAAGCATAATAGTAAAACCACCATACAGTATTCATATCTATTTTAAATAAATGTATGTATAGTTACATATTTACATATCTATATCTTCTAAATTTCTTTAAATATTTTATTCCATGATTATGAAAAATAATTTATAATCAAAGGTAGATATATAAATAGTTATAAAAAGTGTTCTCCCCAGCACCCTGATCATGATAATGATTATATTACAGTATCTAAACTGCATAATCTTAAGAGCATTTAAAATGTTTTCTGTATAAGACTAGGGAGCAAAGCCTAAATGTCATAGAACAGAAAGGCATTCTGGATATAATTAGTTTTAAGGGCACAGTCTCATTATTAATACCTATGGAACATTCTGAACTTTACAATTAGTACCTGTAGTATCTTGCTTGGTCATAAAAGATTCTACACCCGTAATAGCTGGAGGCCGAGGTAATCGTCGTGCAATACAAATCAGACATGACTGGAAATCTGCCCAAAACAAGAAGGGAAATTGAAGGAAAGAGTAGAAAATGGTTTACATCTATCACTTGCCATTAATGATTTTTATAAAAATAATACATGTTACAGGACCTGACATAATATTGGAATCATTCTTTTTTCTTTTTTTTAAAAAGTCATCCAGCCCAAAATGTCAAGAATCATTCTTATCTAATAGTATATTAGAAATAAAATTGCTGGTAACCAAAAACTGACAGCTCCAGGTAGAGAGTTAGTTGGCATAAACCATCCCTTCCTATTGAATGCTCTTAGTATATACTAGAGGAGACTGATGCATCTGATGTACTTGGATGATAATAACTAGAAGTAGTAGTTTTGGTTAGATATAAGTGGCACAGTGTTTTTTAAAATACAGTTTTGTAGTCAATTTCCTATACTCATCAGCACTTAATGACTACAAAGATTACTCTTATAACCATAGTGCAGATAATTGTATGAGAAAAACAACCTTTAATTCTGAAGCACTATTTTCCTCTTAACAGATGACTTCATGTTTTTAGGATATACAATTTTTTCAAAGTCCCATTCCCAAATTTTGTTTTGAGGATGTTATACACATTATCACACAGTTAAAAATGAACTTGAATCAAATAAGACTTGGCATGTGTATTTTGTAAAAAGTCTCCAGTAGATTGTCACCTCTGTTTCCTGGTGAGACCTGCAACGTACACAGCTTTTTTGTATCTGACTTCTTGTCTACTACCTTCCCTTGTTCTTACACCAGTTCTCAATTTGTGATTTTCTAAACTTAGCTCAGTCTAAGTTTACAGGAAAACTCATCCACTGTCACATATTTAACTAATTCCATGTTGACACCATGTTCATATTAGAGCTTCAGTATGTTTCCATCTGTTCATAAGTTTTCTCCTTATAAATTACCTTGTATAGCCTGAAAAATGCCAACTCTATTCTCCAATGTTCCCTACACTCTAAACTTGAAACTTTCTAAAAATCAGAGCTGTTCAACAGTCTGCTGCATCTGGTACATTTCCAACTGGCAGCAGTTAGTTACATCACTTATTTCTAGACAGCAAGTTGGTTTGAATTATTTGACATTTTAGCGGGAATGCCAGCTTAAAACTGAGAATCTGGGGGGCATATTAAAGGAATGATTCTAGATGTTAGTAATTGTTGTTTTTTAAGTATTAAGAATATATAGCAAATGGAATAGCTACTCTGATACATATTATAGTAACCAAAAATACTATCTGAAAAAGTCAGTTTATAATTAATTTCCTCTCTTTTCCTTAAAGTCACAGAAGAAATAAACACTTTAAAAAGACGTTTCGCTTTACCTTCTCCATCCTCTTGAATTGATTTTGGCTGTGATACAGTGAAACACTGCATTACTTCATAACGCTGGCAAGCTTCTTGGTTCTCGGTGCCTGGCTCATCTGGAGGGTGAATTAGCATCCTGCAGTTAAAGGTATGGCTGTTTCGTCGTGTGGCCTCTTGAGGCCAAGGAACTCCATTTACTGAGGAAGAAAAATTGATTATGTGTCTGTGAATAAGGTGATAAAGCACAAATTCTGAAGATACAAAAGATATGCTTTAAGCCATCTGCTTAATTAGATCCTCAGATGAAAAAACAGACTGACCTCTTCAGATCTAACATTATCCTAAGGCAATAGGATACTTATCTCCCTAGCCAATCTAAATGTTTAGCAATTAGAAAACTGTGACATTCCAAGAAAATACATATTATCTTCCCCTCAAATACTATAATCAAAGACAAAAATTAAAACTTATTAGCTATTTTGCTCAGAATTTTATAGCACTTAATTAATGAGTTTTTCAGTTGGTTTCCAGTTATACTTTGGCAATGAAAAAATGATTGAAAAACCACAGGTGCATTGATAAGTGGGGGTTTTAACTTGGCAATCATGGATTCTTAAGGTTGGCTTTTGCGTGGATGTGCGCCTTTCTGGGGGAGAAGATTTCGACTTTCTCAGAGTCTGTGACTCAAAAAAATATTTAGAATGGGCCGGGTGCGGTGGCTCAAGCCTGTAATCCCAGCACTTTGGGAGGCCGAGGTGGGCGGATCACAAGGTCAAGAGATTGGGACCATCCTGGCCAACATGGGGAAACCCTATCCCTACTAAAAATACAACAATTAGCTGGGCGTGGTGGTGTGCACCTGTAGTCCCAGCTACTTGAGAGGCTGAGGCAGGAGAATCGCTGGAACCCTGGAGGCACAGGTTACAGATTGTGCCACTGCACTCCAGCATGGCAATAGAGCAAGACTCTATCTCAAAAAGAAAAAAAAAAAGAAGAAAAATATTTAGAATATAAAGCAATCTCAATTTTTCATAACCATTTTTTCCTTGTGCTTTAATTTATTTTATTTAACTAGCACAGTTCATATGCTACAATGCCTTGGATATAGTGGATAATCAATATTATTATATAAAAAAAGATCACTAAAAAAGAAATGGTACCTGATCCAGTATAGGAAAAATGAATCAAATTGTAGAACAGATATCTATTTCAAGGAAGAACCGCTGTGTGGTGGGCCATAATTTCCCAGTTATAGTGTCATGTTTAAATCATGTGGTCATGAGATGATCAAAGGGTTTTTTAGGATGCTTTTTTTTTTCTTTTCTTTTCAACGTGGTAAAACCCCGTCTCTACCAAAAATACAAAAATTAGCTTTTTTTTGTATTTTTGAGACGGAGTCTAGCTCTGTCACCCAGGCTGGAGTGCAACAGCATGATCTTGGCTTAATGCAACCTCCACCTCCCAGGTTAAAGTGATTCTCCTACCTCAGTCTCCTGAGAAGCTGGGATTACAGGCATGCTACCATGTCTGGCTAATTTTTGTATTTTTAGTAGAGATGGGGTTTCACCATGTTGGTCAGGCTGGTCTCAAACTCCTGACCTCATGATCCGTCCATGTCG
>NW_016107316.1:16195543-16200525 GCF_001604975.1 Cebus imitator | reverse complement strand
CATTTTCCTATCTTAAACTCTCCAATGACCCACCTTCCTTTTTTCCATCTCATCCGTTATTAAGTGTTAGAAGAAATCATGGAAACAAACTACACTGGAGGAAGGAGTCTCGGTGCTGCTATTAGCAAGTTCTAAGGTTTGGGTTAATTAATCGTTGATGCTCATTGTCTCATTTTTTAAAATAAAAGAATCCACTACATTATCTCTAAAGTTATTTAAGCTCTAAAATTTCATAACAAAATATATAAGATCCTTTGATACTATAATTCAAATATCAGTAGTGATTTTAATAGAAATAATCATTTCAGGTGGCCAGTTACAACAAACATGTATTACTATTTTCACAAGGAAACGAAATTTCTATTCTGTTGGGGGAACAATGTGGAAAATAAAGAGCTATGAATAACATTTTTATATGCATGTCTGGTTTAGTGATATAGGATTTCTGCCTAAGGCCCTCCATTCCACTGGAGCATATATAGGCTAAAAAGTAGAAGGAAAGGGAGGAAAAACAGAAAAATGAATGTAAAAATTAGCATGTATATTCATTTTTTAGAGCTCTCTTCTCATGCACTGAGTAAATGGATTAAGTTGTCTAATTCTTAGGAAAACCCTCCAACTAAAGTAAATAGACCTTATAATAAAAAATGAATTTGTTATCTCAAATAAATACACTACTCAAATAAATCAGAGATGGCACAAACACATGGCAAAATATCCCGTGCTCATGAATAGTAAGAATCAATACCATTAAAATGGCCATACTGCCCAAAGCAATTTGCAGATTCAATGCTATCCCTATCAAACTACCAATAACATTCTTCACAGAACTAGAAAACACTATTTTAAAATTCACAGGGAACAAGAAAAGAGCCCTAACAGCCAAGGCAATCCTAAGCAAAAAGAACAAAGCCGGAGGCATCATGTTACCTGACTTCAAACTATATTACAGGGATACAGTAACCAAAACAGCATGGTACTGGTACAAAAATAGATGCATAGACCAATGAAACAGAATAGAGAGCCTAGAAATAAGGCCACACCCTGCAGCCATCTGATTTTTGACAAAGCTGACAAAAACAAGCAATGGGGAAAGGACTCCCTATTCAATAAATGGTGCTGGGATAACTGGATAGCCACATGCAGAAAATTAAAACTGAATCTCTTCCTTATACCATATACAAAAATCAACTCAAGATGGATTAAAGGCTTAAATGTAAAATCCAAAACTATAAAAAACTTTGGAAGACAACTTAGGCAATACCATTCTGGACACAGGAACAGGCAAAGGATTCTACAATAAAGATGCCAAAAGTGATCAAAACAAAAGCAAAAATTGACAACTGGGACCTACTTAAATGTAAGAGCTTCTGCACAGCAAAGGAAACTGTCAAGAAAGTAAACAGACAACCTAGAGAATAGGAGAAAATATTTGCAAACCATGCCTCTGACAAAGGTCTAGTATCCAGTATTTATAAGGAGCTTAAACAAATTTATAAGGAAAAAACAAACAACCCCATTAAAAAGTGGGCAAAGGACATCAACAGACACTTTACAAAAGAAGACGCCATATGGCCCACAAGCATGAGAAAAAAAGCTCAATTATCACTGATCATTAGAGAAATGCAAATCAAAACCACAATGAGATACCATCTTACACCAGTCAGAATGGCTATCATTAAAACATCAAAAGATAACAGATGCTGGCAAAGCTGTGGAGAAAAGGGAATGCTTATACACTGTTGGTGGGAGTGTAAGTTAGTTTAACTATTGTGGAAAGCAGTGTTGTGATTCCTCGAAGAGCTAAACAGAACTACCATTTAACCCAGCAATCTCATTACTGGGTTATATACCCAAAGGAATATAAATCATTCTACCATAAAGACACATACAAGTGTATGTTCATTGCCATGGTATTCACAATAGAAAAGACTTGGAGTCAACCTAAATGACCATCAATGGCAGACTGGATAAAGAAAATTTGGTACATATACACCATGGAATACTATACAGCCATAAAAAGAACGAGACCATGTTGTTTGCAGGAACATGGATGGAACTGAAGGCCATTATCCTTAGCAAACTAACACAGGAACAGAAAACCAAATACTGCACATTCTCACTTATAAGCAAGAGCTAAAGGACAGGAATTCATAGATACAAAGAGGGGAACAACAGACACTGAAGCCTACTTGAGGGTGGAGGCTGGGAGGAGTAAAAGGATCAGAAAAAATAACTATTGGGTGCTAGGCTTAGTACCTTGGTTGATATGGTTTGGCTAGGTGTCGACACCCAATCTCATCTCAAATTGTAATCCCCACGTGTTGAGGGAGAGACCTGTAATCCACATGTATTGAGGGAGGGAGGCGACTAGATCATGGGGGTAGTTTCCCCCATGCTGTTCTCGTGATAGTGAGTTCTCATGAGATCTGATGGTTTTATAAGCATCTGGAAGTTCTTCCATTGCTCTTCTCTCTCTCCTGCCTCCTTGTGAAGAAGGTGCCTGTATCCCCTTCTGCCAGGATTTTAAGTTTTCTGAGGCCTCCCTGGCCATGTGGAACTATGAGTCAGTTAAACCTCTTTCCTTTATAAATTACCCAGTCTCAGGGAAGTTCTTTATAGCAGTGTGAAAATGGACTAATACACTGGGTGACAAAATAATCTGTACAACAAACCCTCATAACATGAGTTTACCTATATAACAAACCTTGCACACGTACCACTGAATCTAAAATCAAAGTTAAAAAAAAAAAAGGCTTTACGTTTTTTTATGGCTTGGCTTGGATTAGGTTTACCCTGATCTATTTGGTTATCAGGGACAGTTTCAACTTTCTGAAGCTATCTACAAAGAAAGCTACTTGTGGAATGTTACTAGAAGAGCTAGGTATCTAATCACACTCAGTTCAGGGAAAAGGAAAGAAGATAGAGAAAAGGAAAAGAGGTGGAGGAATGGTTAGGGATCAAGGTAGGCATGGTAGGCATAAGGAGCCAAGAGAAGAGCAGACAGTGATAAAAAGGAGAAACGCACTTCCTTAAAGTTAATTTCATTACCCGTTATGGTGGTCATTATACCTAAATTGTACAAAACACTTTTTGAGATGTTAAAAAAAAAAAGTTGAAAAATAATCATCACAACTAAAGAAACTAAAGTCATTTTGGTGATAGTTTACATGTCAACTATCATATCTTTTTAAAACAACAATAATTAACAGCAAGATCAATTTGAATTGAATTATAGGCCCCTCAAATATAAGCTGCTAAATATTTTAGGTGATCTTTCTGGATACCCTGTATTTCACAAGATTAATTAGACTTTTTTAAATTAACCAAACTATTAATAGTTTACCATGACAGAACTTTTTTGAACCTAAATCTTCTTTTAAACAGTAAGCAATGAACTACAATTTATGCAAAAATATAACAGCATCACACACATAACGTCCTGTATTCTCTGTGGAATGGAAACAAGAGGATAGATCTATACTAGAGGTACAAAGCTTCAGACAAAATTCAGTATTTTGTGTGTGGGAGGGAGCAGTTTAGACTAGCTAGAAAGCAGCATGCCTAATCTTTACACAATTGCTTTCTTAACTCACCATGATTCCTCTTTGAAAGGCTAAATGTCACTGATAATATTTAAAATAACCTGGTAAAACAAACCCAAAGTATTAAAAAACAAATAACAAAAGCCCCCCTTTTAGGTGGAAGTAGCAGTTTAGCTACAATTTAAAAAAGAATAGGGCCAGGAGTGGTGGCTCATGCCTATAATCCCAGTACTTTGGGAGGCCAAGGCAGGCAAATCACCTGAGATCAGGAGTTCAAGATCAGCCTGGCCAACATGGTGAAATCCTGTCTCTACTAAAAATACAAAAATTGGCTGGGTGTGGTGGTGGGTGCCTGTAAACCCAGCTACTCAAGAAGCTGAGGCAGGAGAATCGCTTGAACCCTGGAGGCGGAGGTTGCAGTGAGCTGAGATCGTGCCACTGCACTCCAGCCTGGATGAAAATAACAAAACTCTGTCTCTAAATAAAGAAATAAGAACGGAACTAACCTACAGAATGCAAACTATAAAAAAATTTGCCTCAATAATTTCTACAGAATAATTTCTATGTGGTTCTAAGGAGCATACTGTGAAAGGACAAGATTGTCCTTCCTTTATATCAATTTCGAAGCTAAAAGCATAATCAAAACCAGCTAGTAGTTATTAATAATAATTGTAGATCTATCATTCAGAAGTTAAAAGCTCCAAAACATTTAGAAAAAGCCAATAACAGGAATAATAATAATTGCTAAAACAGGAAGAATTTAATACCAGCCAGGAAATATGCTAAGCAACACTTACCACTTAACCTGCCTATCAAGGATGAGGCTGGAGGGGTCAAGCCTTGTCTTGTCCAAGGTCACACTGTTAATTAAGCAGTAGAGCCAGAATGCATTGCCCATTTCTGTTTTGTACCAGAAAGGCTATGCTCTTAAGCACTATGATGTCTCTATCATTTGAGATATAAATGGTATGAATTTATAAAAAGACCTGCTTTAAAAAATTTCTTTTTCAAATTTCAAATTCCAATTTATTAGAATTTCACAAATAAGTCTATGTTCACTAACATCTCATTCTTTGTAATGTTAGCCTTTCACAATATAATCTTTTTATAACCATCTGTGCAAGTATAAGTATATCCATGTATACTTGTTCTTTTGGACAAAATTTCTCACCATACCAGCTTCCCAGCATTCAGATTTTGTTTCTTATAAATAAAATGTTATGCTTAAAAAGTACAGATTTTAGATACTGAAATCTTCTAAATCTGTAAATTCAAAAGCAATTTTAAAAGTTTGACTTTTAACTTTTTTCTTCAAAATTTCTCTTTGAAAATAACAAATCAGGCCGGGTGCGGTGGCTCAAGCCTGTAATCCCAGCACTTTGGGAGGCCGAGGCGGGTGGATCACGAGGTCAAGAGATCGAGACCATCCTGGTCAAC
>NW_016107316.1:16187154-16194494 GCF_001604975.1 Cebus imitator | reverse complement strand
AAAAAAAAAAAAAAAAGTAGTATTATTTTTTTAATGTTCTTCCATTATGGGGGGAATGAGAGAAAAATATCTCTACAGCAAAAACTTCATATTCCTCCCTATTGTGAAAGGTTGCTCAGAGAGGCAACAATGAATTGTCGGGCCAGCTGAGGATTGCTGTCTTGTAAGTAGCCCGGAGCAGCACCACCACACATCAGCTAGTAGATGACACTCTCAGCAAATTTACCTACTGGCAGTGATTTGAGGGAACCTGAATAGTCATAGATCTACAGCATCCTGAGAACCAGGCAGAACAGGTAATGTGGCCCCTCCACAAACAATAAGTCCCTTCTTCAGGAGTCAGAAAACAGCTCATTCTTGTTTTCTGTGACTCTAGGCCTCTTTCCAATCAGGAAGGCTGCTAAACCCAACATGAGACTAAAATTAAATTAGTTTTTTTGGATACAAAAATAAAATGCAATAGCTCAGTTAAATCCATACACCAGCAGTCCTTGTTAAATCCATACACTACTAGTCCTTGTGGAAAGGGCCAGGTGTGATGGCTCACGCCTATAATCCCAGCACTTTGGGAGGCTGAGGTGGGCAGATCACAAGTTCAGGAGTTCGAGACCAGCCTGGCCAACATGGTGAAACCTTGTCTCTACCAAAAATACAAAAATTAGCTGGGCATGGTGGTGGGTGCCTGTCATCCCAGCTACTTGGGAGGCTGAGGCAGGAGAATCATTTGAACTCAGGAGGCAGAGGCTGCAATGAGCTGAGATCTCACCATTGCACTCCAACCTGGGTGACAGGGCGAGACTCCATCTCAAAAAAACAAAACAAAAAAATTGTGGAACAGTAGAACAAAAGAATCTAGAGTCCACGGCCAGAGAAAGAAATTTTAAGTATTACCTATAGTGACATCAGGGGAATCTTATATTGTCTGGCTTCCCTGACCACATGTCTCAGTTCCCATACTAAATGGTATGGTAGAATTCTAACTCTACGACTAAGATACTTTATCACATAGTATCTGTCTGAAAAGCTGATGTGTGGTAAATTTATCTTTGTGATAAATTGCTTTTATTTCAGAGCTCACTGAACAAATAAACTATAGGAAAAAAATCTGAAACAGAATGGAATGTGAAATGTAATATGAAAAATTTCCTATTTATCTACAAAATGTACACTGACTATTGAAAAACACACCCACTCAGATGTAAACATAGCAATGCAATCACTAGGAGTAATTGGAACTTGAGCACTTAAAAACTTTAGAGGAGCCTGAAAAGTCAAGAAGTTGACAAAGGGTTGCTGTTAGTCCATCCATGCCTTTACAAGAATTAGTAAAAAATCCCCTAACTCCTAAGGTCCCAGCCTTGCCCCAGGCACAGGGTTCAGTGAATAGAACACAGACTGGAAATCAGACTCCATCCATCCTCTCAGTTAGGCTCGTCAGCAGTGAATAGCCCATCCAACCATACATGGAATTCCTCAGTTAAAACACTTAAGTCTAAAAACACTAATTTTAGTAGGTATATGACATATATTCTTTCCTTCTTCCCTCCCTCTCACCCCCTCCCTTTCTCCTTTCTATTCCTTTCTCTGTGAGCAGGGTAATGGAAAGGATACACATTTGTCTCTTTCTTGAACGTAATCAAAATTGAAAACAATTTTCTCCAACTACTGTGGCATGACTGTGGCACAACACAGTATAAGGGAAGAAGCTGAAAGGAATGCTCTTCATCAGATATTTGATGAGACTCCCCTTCATATTTATATTTGAGACTGAAACTACATTCAAAAAATATTTAAAATACATATTATAACATATATAATACTATATATTATAAATAATCACATATTATTATAGATTATACATATCATATAAGGAGAAGCTACAGAGAACTAGATTTCTCCTTACCTAGTGATTTTGGTAGCAGATTCTTCACAAATTCTGCATGATCCCCCACGTGCAGTATGCTGTAGACGCTGGTATTCATTAATTCCTCCTGATTGTAACCTAAGTAGCTGGTTACATTCTCTGACACAAATACAATTCTCCCTTCACAGTTCACAACAAAGAAAAATCCATCTAAAGCCTGCAAAACCAAAAGAAAAAAATGGTTTGGAGGTTGAAAGATAAAAGAAAAATAAAACCATACATTTTTTATTAAAAAAGAGATCAGAAATATATGTCAAGGCCTGCTCTCTGTCCTCAAGGAAACTGTGATACTGTAGGAGAGAGAGACATAAACATAATAAAATATCAGTGATAAAATGCAGATCAGAGACATACACAAAATAGTCTATGAACACATAAAAGGATGCCTAATTTGGGATCAGGGTGGGGGTCAAAGAAAGGTAAAGACCCCTATCTAACATATAAAAGACATAGTGGAGGAGGAAGAGGATCGAGGGACGAACATTCTAGGAAGTGGAGAGAGCATGGCACAAAAAGAAAACAAATCGGCAGTTTGGAGTTGCTGGACTATATGGTATAAGGTGAGTCAACAGAGGTGGACAGGAATCAAAT
Organism: Cebus imitator; assembly: GCF_001604975.1. Taxonomy (NCBI): domain Eukaryota; kingdom Metazoa; phylum Chordata; class Mammalia; order Primates; family Cebidae; genus Cebus; species Cebus imitator. The sequence continues at coordinate 16,191,979 of NW_016107316.1, read as the reverse complement.
CACAGGGGCTTCCTTTGCATTGAGATGGGGCCAGGGGTCTCCAAAAGGAGACACATGCATCCTAAGGGGCATATAATATCCACAAGGGTGCAGGGGAAAAGTTAGAACCTCTATTTATATTATAATCTAAAACATAATAAAGAAATTAAGCTTAAGCGTAGTAACACTCTGGTGCTTGACTCAGTCCAAACAGTCACCTATCACCAAACCCTGGAATCCTGAGGAAGAGCCAGAATGCAGAGGTTGACTGTGGCACCTTACTTATTTGTAATCTTTCCACTTATTGCAACATGTTGCAGTTTACTTGCTGCAGAATGTATATAAACAATAAAATTAAGACCCTGGAAAAGAACATTTATAGAATTTTGCAACAAAATGCAAAATGACCATAAAAATCCTTTGGATCATACAGGGGTCTGCTGGTTATTTACGGCAAATTGCTTAAAAGACCTTTCTAACAATGTTAATGGGCTACTCATTTTTCTTTTTAAAAAAAGGCCAGGGTACCAAATTTGCTCTCTAGCAGATAGTCTCTAAAAAATAAACACAATTTTTTCCTTCGGGATTAAGATGAAATTTTAAGAATGAATAAAAAGTAAACTGCTTTTTAAAAAGACACTAATGCTATAGAGATAGCATGTGAAAATGGATGTTTGGAAATGTTACCACTGTTAAAATTTTTTTCCTGAAAATGACATGATTACAATTTTTTTCCTGAAAATGACGTGAACAGCTTGGACAATTTATCTTATCAGTTTAAAAACTTAGAGCATTTTATCTGTTGAAAAATCTTCCAATTAGAGTCTCAGTGGGCTTTGGCCCTATTTTTTTTTTCTTTTATTTGAGATAGTGCATTGGCGCCATCTTGTCTCACTGCAACCTCTGCCTCCTGGATTCAAGTGTTTCTCCTGCCTCAGCCTCCCAAGTAGCTGGGATTACAGGCATGCACCACCATGCCCAGATGATCTTTGTATTTTTAGTAGAGATGAGGTTTCGTCATGTTGGCCAGGTTGGTCCTGAATTCCTGACCTCAAGGCTATCCACCCGCTTCGGCCTCCCAAAGTGCTGGGATTACAGGCATAAACCATTGCACCCGGCCCTATTTTTTTTTTAATGTGAAAATGCAACATCTTCTGATGTCTGAAATAATCTTTTTTTTTTTTTTTCTAAGATCAAGGAAAATGGAATGTCAATAAAAACCTTTGCACAGTTGGTGGGTAGGATTTAAAGATGACTATCATAATTAAGCAAACATATCCAATGCCATACTTTTTCATTTGCTTCTACCTTATTTTTATGAGGTGCCTTTTTCAGCTAAGATGATTATTTTTTAATTGATAAAAATTAATATATATTTATGGTGTACATGTTTTGAAATATGTATACAGTGTAGAATGGCCAAATCAAGCTAATGAACATAAGCATTACCTCATGCACTTATTATTTCTTGAGGTGAAAACACTTAAAAGGTATTCCCTTTGCAATTTCAAGTATAAAATAATTGTTATTAACTATAGTCACTATACTGTATAACAGAGCTCTTGAACTTATTCTTCCTGCCTAATTGAAAGGTTTTTATCTTTTGACCAACATCCCTCCAATCCCCCAACCCTTCATGCAGGCTCTGGTAACCACCATTCTATTCCCTCCTTCTATGAGTTTGACTCTTTTAGATCCCACATATAAGTGAGATCATGTGGTATCTGTCTTTCTGAGTCTGGCTTTTAATCAGCATAACGTCTTTTAGGTTCATACATGTTGTTGCAGACGACAGGATTTCCTTTCTTTTTAAAGGCTGAATAGTATTCTGCTCTGTGTATATATTGCATTTTCTTCATCCACTCATCCATTTTTGGACACTTAGGTTGATGCAAATTAAAACCGTGATGAGATATCACTTCAATCTATTAAGTGTAGGTGAGGATGTCAAGAAAAAAGAACATCTATTATGGAAAACAGTAGGGAGGTTCCTCAAAAAATTAAAAAGAACTACCATATGATCCAGTAATCCCAGTAGTGGGTATATACCCAAAGGAAATGAAATCAGTACATCAAAGAGATGTCTGCACTCCCATGTTCACTGCAGCATTATTCACAATAGCCAAGACATGAGAATCAAGCTAAGTGTCTGCCAACAGACGAATGGATAATTAAAACCAAATATTAAAATAAATTAAATTTAGAAATACATCTCCATTATCACTCTATCACAAAGTATATAACCAAGATTTAAAACAAGAGTGAAGCACAATCCGTTGTTCTCATTTAAAACACTGCTAATATTTTCTTTAGCAAGAACAAAAAGGAATGAAGCTATTTTTGTTCTACTTAATTGCTGTGACTTAGTTCATAATGCAAAGGAGACAGGGATGTAATAAGCTTTAAAATCTCAACAATAGATAAACTCTTTGTTAAAATATTTTGGGTTTAGATGAGCATAGGAAAGTACCCTCATATCTAAATTGGGTTTATAAAAACCCTCAGATTAGCTATAAGTCTGATAATAGGTGATCAGTGTATATTTACTTGCCTTGAAGTTTATATACAAATAGAAATAACTTAAAAACAGATTTATTTTTCAAAGATAGACCTGAAACATCTTTAAAAATGTTCTTTGCATCAGTATAAACATAATTTAACTTGCTTATTTTTACTATAAAGATATAGTTATAAAATATTAAAATATAAAAATGAGGTCGATAGCAGAAGATCTGCCAGAATTCCACCCTCAAGAGACTGGTAACATTTCAGGGAATAATTTTTGAGACGATTCCTACTAATATTAGAAGCATCTCTATTTTCTAAAAGTGTATCTGGTTAATACAATCTGTTATTACTTGTTCTTGTTCTACAAGTTTCCCTCATATGTTATTTATCTAATTAACTTCAAAGTGTGCTCCTGGGAAGGAATCTTCCTATTCCTCCAAGTCCTGACAGCTGGTTTTATGTTGTACTGCATACAGAGAAGACAACAAATGCCTATGCATTCAGTAATCAATCTGAGAGCTTTTCCAAACACTGCCCAGGATGTCATCCTTTGAGGAAGACCACCTTGTGTCTCATGGAAGCATTCATACTAGCCAAGGCTTCTCACCAGCGCCTTGGCTTTAAATGAAACTATCCAAGTGACTGTGACTGGACAAAGTTCTGGGAATAAAAGACATAACTCAAAACTATATAAACCCTAGAAGAATATCTAGGCAATACCATTTAGTACATAGGCACAAGCAAAGATTTCATGATGAAAACACCATAAGCAACTGCAACAAAAGCAAAAATTAACAAACGGGATCTAATTAAACTAAAGAGCTTCTGCACAGCAAAAGAAACTCTCATCAGAGTGAACAACCTACAGAATGGGAGCAAATTTTTGCAATCTATCTATCTGACAAAGGTCTAATATCCAGCGTCTACAAGGAACTTAAACAAATTTACAAGAAAAAAACCAAACCACCACATTAAAAAGGAGGCAAAGAACATAAACAGACACTTCTCAAAGGAAGACATTCATGCGGCCAACAAACATGAAAAGCAGCTCAACATCACTGATCATTAGAGAGATGACAATGAAAGCCACAATGAGATACCATTTCACAACAGTCAAAATGGTGATTATTAAAAAATCAAAAAACAATAGATGCTGGTGAGGCTGTGGAGAAATGGGAATGCCTTTACACTGTTGGTGGGAGTGTAAATTAATTCAACCATCGTGGTAGGCGGTGTAGCGATTACTCAAAGATCTGGAGGCAGAAATACCATTTGACCCAGCAATCTCATTACTGAGTATATATCCAAAGGAATATAAATCATTTATTATAAAGATACATGCACGTGTACATTCATCACAGCACTATTCACAATAGGAAGGACCTGGGATCAACCTAAATGCCCATCAACGATAGACTGGATAAAGAAAATGTGGTACATATACACCATGGAATACTACATAGCCATAAAAAGAAAAAAGATCATGGTCCTTTGCAGGGACATGGATGGAGTTGAAAGCTGTTATCCTCAGCAAATTAACGCAGGAACATCAAACCAAATGCTGCATGTTCTCACTTACAAGTGGGAGCTGAACAATGAGAACATATGGACATATGTGAGGACCACAACACACATTGAGGCTTGTCAGGGGCAAGGGTGGCAGGAGGGAGAGTATGAGGAAGAATAGCTAATGGATGCTGGGCTTAACACCTAGGTGATGGTTTGATCTGTGCAGCAAACTACCATGGTGCACATTTAGCTATGTAACAACTCTGCATATCCTGCACACGTTCCCTGAAAGTTAAAAGTTGAAGGAAAAAAAAGTGTGGCACATCCTCGCTCTCACTCTTTCTCTCTCCTGCTGCTTGGTGAAGAAAGTACTTGCCTCTCCTTTGCCTTCTGTTGTAATTGTAAATTTCCTAAGGCCTCCAGAGTCACGTGGAACAATAAGTCAATTAAACCTCTTTCTAGCCAGGCACAGTAGCTCATGCCTGTAAACCCAGCACTTTGGGAAGCCAATGCAGGTGGATCACATGAGGCCAGGAGTTTGAGACCAGACTGGCCAACATGGTGAAACACTGTTTCTAGTAAAAATACAAAAATTAGCAGGGCATGGTGGTACTACCTGTAGTTCCAGGTACTCAGGAGGGTGAGGCATGAGAATTGCTTAAACCCAGGAGGGGGAGGTTGCAGTAAACCAAGACTGTATCACTGCATTCCAGCCTGGGTGACAGAACAAACAAGACTCTGTCTCAAAAAACAAAACAAAACAAACAGAAACACCCTTCTTTCCTTTATAAATTACCCAGTCTCAGGTTTTTTTTTTTTTTTTTTTTTT
>NW_016107316.1:16150798-16187139 GCF_001604975.1 Cebus imitator | reverse complement strand
TCTTGCTCTGTCACCCAGGCTGGAGTGCAGTGGTGCCATCTTGGCTCACTGCAACCTCCGTCTCCCAGGTTCAAGTGATTCTCCTGCCTCAGTCTCCCGAGTAGCTGGGATTACAGTCATGTGCTACCATGTCAGGATAATTTTTTTATTTTTAGTAGAGAGAGGGTTTCACCATGTTGGCCAGGTTGGTCTTGAACTCCTGACCTCAAGTGATCCACCCGCTGTGGCTTGCCAAAGTGCTGGGATTACAGGCATGAGCCACCACACCCGGCCCAGTATCAGGTATTCTTTATAGCAGTGTGAAAACTGACTGTTGGCTGCCCACCTTACCCTGCTCCTGCTGTTTGCTCTCTGTAGGTAGCACAGGACAGGGAAAAGTACCTTGTTGCTGCTGAGGGATCCCTCCAAAAGGAAGGTTCCACCCCAGCCCCTTACACTCAACCAGATTGTTTCTACCCTCTTCACCTCCAACTTCATTGGCATCTGCTTCAGCCACTTCCTCCACTATCAGTTCTACATCTGGTATTTCCACATACTGCTCTGCCTCCCGTGAGCCACGCCTGCATGTTGGCTCACACACCTGCTCAGGTTGTTGGTGCTGGGGCTCATTTAGCTCTCCTGGAACATATACCCCTCCACATCCTACAGCTCTGCGGCCCTGCATGTGTGCCATGCTGTCATCCTGCTGCAGCTCTGGCTGGGCCCACAGCCTTTCTCCAAGAGCACCCAACACAGCAAGAAAGCCCACTGAAATCCACCCCTTTCCCTCAGTCACTCTCAGGACCTGGCGGGGGATGGACTCTGTGCCCATCCACATAAACTTTGCCAAGTCCAACTCTATGCAGCCTACATGGAGGTAGGGGCAGCTGCTGCCTGGACCAGGCTGTGAGGGGCGTGTATGGGGCACATAAAGAATTCTCTCAAGCAAATAAAAAAAAAAAAAAAAAAAAACTCTCCCTCTTTGTCAGGGATACCAATGAGCTGTAGGTTGAGTCTCTTTACATAAACTCATATTTCTTGGAGATTTTATTCATTCTTTTTTATTCTTTTTTCTTTATTTCTGTCTAAGTTGACTGAAGAACTGGTCTTTGAGCTCTGAGATTCTTTCCTCAGCTTGGTTGATTCTGCCTTTAATATTACCAATTATATTATGAAATTTTTCTTATAGTGAGTTTTTCAGCTCTATCAGATCAGTTTGGTTCTTTCTTAAAATAGTTATTTTATCTTTAATCTCTTCTATCATTTTATTGGATTCCTTAGATTGGGTTTCAACATTCTGAATTTCAGTGATCTTTGTTGCCATCCAGATTCTGAATTGCCATCCAGATTCTGGGATTACAGGTGCTCAACACCACACACAGCTAATTGTTGTATTTTTAGTAGAGAGGGGGTTTTGCCATGTTGGCCAGGCTGATCTTGAACTCTTGACCGCAAGTGATCCACCTGCCTCGGTCTCCCAAAGTACTGGGATTACAGGCATAAGCCACCTCGCCCAGCCTGTTTATTTGTTTTTAACTACAATCATCTTTTCCCCTAGTAAAGAATATTCTGATTTCCTTTGGGAAATTTTCATCTCTGCTACATAAAATCTTATGGGATTCTTAATCAGGCCATTGGGAGACTTCCTCCTTAAATGTGAATCTTGAGAAGAATTACAAAAAGCTAAGCATAGCAAAAGTATATTTATTCTAGCAGCAGGGCACTGCCTGGATGGTTCTTTCTAAGACACCATTAACAAAGCTTTTGCTTTCTAGCCTCCTTATGATACCTTGATTTCATTCTGTTTCCAAGTATGGTTCTACGATATCCAAATAGCATTCCAATAAATTCATATTTGCTGTTGGATTCAGTTTGCCAGTATTTTATTGTGGATTTTCACATCAATGTTCACACAGCCAAACATATCACCAAGTAATAGGATGGTGGCAGGTGGTAAGCAGGGGCAGAGATAAAGATGGAAATGGGAAATGAGCATAAGATACCTATTTATTTTCCTCCAGCAATTTATATTAAAAATTTTCAAAATACAGCAAAGTTTAAAGAATTTCTTAGTGAATACCTGTATATCCACCGCCTAGATTCTACCATTAACATTTTTACTATACTTGTTACAACACTGTTTTCCAACATGCAGTCATATGTCATATAATCCACTTGACAGGTTGTGAAAAGAATGTAACGACAATAAGAAATCCACATCCATCACACATACTAGCTCCCCTTACCAGTTATATGTGCATGTACCTGCTCAGAGAGTAGTTTCCATCCTAGTTTCAATGGCCAATGTCTTTTATAATTCTACAAAATTATGTGCTTGTTCCCCTAATAAGACCACTAAAACCAAGAGTCTGAAGCAATAAAGCGGCTGCATAACGTGGTAGGGAAATAAAAAATATAGATTCAGAGGGAGAAGTTGCTAACAAGAGGCTTGAAAATATTTAGCATTTATTAATTATTAGTAGTATTTATTTATTACAGGAATGAAGTATGAGAAGAGGTAAAAGCAAAAAATTACATATTTGAGTATCATCTCTATAGAGGTAAAAAGTGAAGCAATGAGAATACATGATATTTCTGGGGCTGTAAAAGCAAGAATTGAATTTTGAAACTATTCTTACATTAGCAGTAGGTAGAGGGAATTATGGTTAATACAAAGACAGGACAAGGTAGGGTAATACCACAAAACATATAAAGGAGTTAGAAAATAAAGAGACCTATGCAAGTCTGAGTAAAGAATATTTCACCAGGGAGGAGAACCTTGAGGAAAGATAAGGAAAGGAAAATTTTTGTTTTATATATCCTTGCATAAATAAATATACGTAATTAGACCTAGAGTTAGAAATTGTACACTGTGAGAGGTGAGTGTATATATACATATATATGTCTTTAAACATTCACATAGGAGAGAAAGCACTTAAAGTAATGAGGATGCTTGATAATAAGACATCTGTACTGAGATTGCAAGGAGTAAAGATTAGACAGAAAATGCAGAGGTGAAAATTACATAGTAATTACAAAGTCATTCAAATTTAAAAGTTCTTCATATTACAAAGTGACAGTTAAAATAGTAATTCTCTTAGAATATTTAGATAAACAATTTAAACATTTTTATTCAGAAAACGTCGCAGAAAATCATGTACTGCAATAAAATGAGGGATCCTTCACTCAAAAGTAAAATTCTATGATATACATATAGATAACACTAGTTAGCTAAGTAATTCTAGTATTTTATTTTCCCAACTAGTCTAACCACTGCAGAAATAAAAGGCAAAGCCATACAATAAGCTTCAGTTTTCCATCTCACTGCTTAGAATGCCTTCATGAAAATTTCTTATGTTCATTATTCACTTCTGATTCTGAAACAGTAACAACTGTCAAATGTTCTTCATGATAAAATAATTATAAAAAGTTCTTTACTTTGTTTTATAATTAACTGGATATAAGGCATTAAAAAAAATTAAAATGCCTTATATCCAAGGCATCTTGGGAGGCAGGGGTTGCAGTGAGCCGAGATAACACCACTGCACTCCAGCCTGGGCGACAGAGTGATATCCTGCCTCAAAAAAAACAAAACAAAAGAAAAAACCGAATTGGCTACAACAAAGATTTTAATCACTTTCTGAGTCAATGAAGGCACCTACCTCCAAAAGAAGAGGTCCCAAGGATTCCTTTTCTATCACTCCTTGACTACTTGATGAGATGTCTGATTTCTGTACGTCGTCATCAGTTGTTGATTTCTCTGTAATAAAGAAACTTAAAAAATCACATATCTGAAAAGGTCTCATTTCCATAAAGGTAAGTTTATGAAGACATAGATTCACCAAATTTCAAATTCAAATGACATTTAGTCAGTATCTAGGCACTTTCACACTAACCTTAATTATACTCATGTTATGGATTATAAAATGGAACATCACAAAGGTTAAGTAATGTATGTGAAAATTATATAACTAATACATAGTAGCATGAAGATTTGAATACTACATCCAGTGTTTCAACAATGAGAAAAATGCTATAAATGTAGCCTTTTTAAAAAGTCCATGACAAAAGTTTTAAGAAACGGATAAGTTGTAAAAGAATAATTATTTCCTCAAATTTTCTATTTCTTTTTCTGATTTGATCAAGTACCATTAAAGAAAGAATGAAAATATAATTTTTCCTTTTGAGAGCCTGCATGAACTCACTAACATTTCACATTCATGCTATGATGCTCTGATTGATAAAACTGCAACTGCTAAGTAATTTAGAGTTCTTTTGTGAGGTGATATTGCATATCCCATCATCTTAAAGCAGCATTATACTTAAATAATAAAAGTTTCTTACCTGTTAGACTAGTTAACCAAAAGCCAAATATGGTATTATTGAGCATAGAAATTCATATTTTCACTTTAAAACAGGAAGTATTTCATCAGGGTTGGGTGCAGTGGCCCAATCCTATAATCTCAGCACTCTGGGAGGCAGAGGTGGGAGCACTGCTTGGGGCCAGGAGTTTGAGAACAGCCTGGGCAGCAAAGCAAGACCCTTATCTCTACAAAAATTTTTTTTTTTTTTTTTTTTTTTTTTGAGACGGAGTTTTGCTCTGGTTACCCAGGCTGGAGTGCAATGGCGCGATCTCGGCTCACCGCAGCCTCCGCCTCCTGGGTTCAGGCAATTCTCCTGCCTCAGCCTCCTGAGTAGCTGGGATTACAGGCACGCGCCACCATGCCCAGCTCATTTTTTGTAGTTTTAGTAGAGACGGGGTTTCACCATGTTGACCAGGATGGTCTCGATCTCTTGACCTCGTGATCCACCCGCCTCGGCCTCCCAAAGTGCTGGGATTACAGGCGTGAGCCACCGCGCCCGGCATCTCTACAAAAATTTTTAAAAATTAGCTAAGCATGGTGGTACATGCCTGTAATACCAGCTACTCAGGAAGCTGAGGTAGGAGGACTGCTTGAGTCCAAGAGTTTGAGGCAGCAGTGGGCTATAATTGTGCCACTGTACTCCAGACTGGGTGTCAGAACGAGACCATGTCTCAAAAAAAGAAGGATTTCAAGTATTCCAAAACATACAGAAACTAACAGCACATATTAATATAGCCATCATTCGGTTTTCAAAGATGTTAACGTCATTTGCTTCAGATCTTTTCTTTTTAAATAAACACATGTTGCAAATACAGTGAAAGCCCTGCCCTCCCTCCTCTCTTTTTTCAGAAATAACCATTATTCTGAGATTGTCATAATCATTCTAAGCATGTTTTTATACCTTTACTACATACGTATGATTTCATAAACAATATATGATTGTTTTGTGTTTTAAAGTTTATATAAATATATAGTTATGTATACCATTAGCCCTCCAAATTAATGGGTTTCACATCCACGGATTCTACTGACCACAGATCAAAAATATTTGAAAAAAAATTGTGTCTGTACTGAACACATATATTTCTTTTATCATTATTCCCTAAACAATACAGTACAACAACTATTTACATAACCTTTACATTGTAGGAGGTATTATAATAGTTAATCTAGAGATTATTTAAAGTACATGGGCCAGGTGAGGTGGCTCATGTCTGTAATCCCACCACTTTGGGAGGCTAAGGCGGGCAGATCATTTGAGGTCAGGAGTTCAAGACCAGCCTGGCCAACATGGTGAAATCCTGTCTCTACTAAAAATACAAAAATGAGCTGGGCGTGGTAGCACATGTCTGTAATCTCAGCTACTCAGGAGGCTGAGGCATGATAATTGCTTGGACCTGGGAGGCGGAGGTTGCAGTGAGCCAAGATCACACCACTGCACTCCAGCCTGGGGGACAGAATGAGATTCTGTCTCAAAAAAAAAAAAAAAAAAAAAAATTACATGGGAGGATATGCGCCAATTATATGCAAATATGATGCCATTTTATTTTATTTTTTATTTTGTTTTGTTTTCTTTTAAGAGAGAGGGATCTTGCTATGTTGCCCAGGCTAGCCCCAAACTCCTAAGCTCAAGCAATCCTCTAGCCTCAGCCTTCCAAGTAGCTGAGATTATAGGCTTATACCACTGCCCCCGGATACTACACCATTTTGTATCAGAGATTTGAGCATACTGAGATTTTAGTATCAGTGGGAGGTCATGGAACCAACCCCCCACAGATACCAAGGGACAACTGTACAGACATTTTCAACTTGCTTTTTTCACTTAATATCATGTTTGAGATTTAATCACATTGATACATGTACATTTGATTCATTCATTTTAACTGCTGTTAGAGTATTACATAAGTAATCCACAGTTGATTTCTACTCCCCTACTGGTAGGTCTTTTGATAACTACAGTGCTATAATAAACTATTTTTGGTATTTCCTCTTTTGTAGATGTGTCACAGTTTCTTCAGGATAAATACGAGAAGTGAAATTGTAGGATTGTAATGTCTGCATAATTTATATTACTAGGTATTAATATAAGACAAGCTGCTCTCCAAAGAGGTTGTAACATTGGTTTTGCATCTTCACTGAAAAACAATAACATAGTTTTTAAGTTTTGCAGATCTATGGTGTAAAATATTATCTCACTTAATATTTATAATAATGACTTTTGTGAGCTATAATTTGTATGACATACAATTAACTTATTTAAAGCACACAATTCAATGATTTTTAGTATATTCACAGTTGTGCAACTACTATCAGAATCAATTTTAGAATATTTTCACCACTCACCAAAAAAACTCCATTCTTATTACCAGTTACTCCCATTTTTCCAATACCCCTAGCCTGAGGCAATGACCAACTTATTTTTTATCTTAATGAATTTGCCTTTTCTGGACATTTCCTATTAATGGAATCATGCAATATGTGGTCACATGTGATTTGGCTTCTTCTTTGGCTTAGCATAATGTTCTCAGGGTTCAACCATGTTGAAATATTGATCAGTACTTTATTCCTTTTTATTGCCTAATAATAGTCCATTATAGGAGTATATGGACTTTTATATATCTGTTCATCAGCTGATGGACATATGGGTAGTTTCCACTTTTTAGCCATTTGTGATAATGTTGTGAACATTCATGTACAAATTTTTGTATGGACGTGTTTTCATTTCTCTCAGGGATACACCTAGAAGTGGAATTATTGGATATGATAGCTAGCTCTATGTTCAACCCTAAACTCTCCAATTGAGAAACTGTTGGACTGTTTTCCAGTGTGGCTCCTTCATTTTCCATTCCCATCAGAAGTATGTGAGGCTTTCAGTTTCTCACCCACACTTGTTATTACCTTTTTTTTTTTTTCTCTCCCTAAGATACTCCTTGCTTTGTTGCCCAGGATGGAGTACAGTGACACAATCATAGGTTCACTGCAACCTCAAATTCCTGGGCTCAAGCAATCTTCTCATCCTGGCCTCCCAAAATGCTGGGATTACAGGCATGAGCCACAGCACCCAGCCTTATCTGTCTTTTTGATTACAGCCATCTTAGTGAGTGTGAAATGGTATCTCACTATGATTTTAGTTTGCATTTCCCTAATGGCTAATGATATAGGGCATCTTTTTCATGTGCTTGTTGGCCATTTGTACATTTTCTTTGGAGAAATGTCTATTCAGGGTCTTTGCTTATTTTTTAATTAGGTTATCTTATTATTATTATGGTGCAGGAGTTTCTCATTTTAAGATATATTTCCTTTATCATTTCATGTGTTTTATTACATGAAGGTAAGGAAGGCTTTTGTTTTTAAGCAAGTTCTAACCAACATAAACTATCAAGTTCAAGTAGATTAAATAATTTTTGTGTGAAGTGCAAAACATTTAACATTTTAGGGAAAACCTAAGGTAGGAATGGCTATGTGACTAGTTTCTGGCCTAAGGGAATGTGAACAGAAGTGACATGCAATTTCTGGGTCTTATCCGTAAAGGGAAAGAACCACGCCTTCTTGTTTCTTTCTTTCTTCTTCTTGTCAGCTGGGACTTGGACAAGGGAGCTATGTCTAACCACATGGATAATGGCAATACCCTAGGAATGGCAGAGCAAAAAGGATAGAAGGAGTCAATCCCTGACACTTTTCTAGACTGTTTAAAACCACTGTATTTTGGGTGTGTTGTTCTACTTGCCTAGCCTATATCCTAATTAATATGTTTCATACTTCTTAGTAACATGTGAATTTGCTATAACTTGATTTTGTCCATGTTAGGCATAATCTATCATGCTATCATGAAAGGCAAGAATTTAACATGCTTACACCAACTTGCTACACAAATTACTCCTCCTCTCATACTTTCAGTATAGTCTTAACAATTTTTTTGAGTAACCAATATTTGATATCTATGTTGCTATGGCCACATACTTTATAAGGGAGCCAAGGTGTGTGTGTTATACTTTACATTTCTTATATTGTTTCAGCTTTTGTGTAGTTTAATTCAACCCTAAACTCCCCTCCAGAGCTGAAAAATTCATCTCAATTCAGTCAACTGGCAGATACTCTTTAAGTGTTCCTTTCCCCCACCCACCCCCTGCCCCCTGGAAATATTCCCTAGAGTCCTCTAACCACCTGCTCCAACTGTGACTGGCTATTTTCTAGGCTGCTGCACAACTGTAACTCTGGGGCTCCTTTTACCTTTCTTAAGATTAAGAAAGATTCCATAGTTTCCCTGAGTTAAGATCTTGTGCTTCTTTCTAGCTTTACTATCTTGGATAAGACAGAGATTTCTGAAACAGGTATAATAGAAGGTAATACCTTTGAGACTTTGAATGTCTGAACATGCCTATCTGGCACTCATAACTTCAGCTGGATGAACACAGAATTCTGGGCCTAGAATCCTAGTTTTCAATGTTGTTATTGAGAAATGTGAACCTATTCTGAAAGCAATCTAGTGTGTATGAGACCTGCTTTTTCTTCTCTCTTGTTTTTCTCCCTGGTGTCCTGAAATGTCGCTAAATTGTGCATTAGTATGAGTTTCTTTTTTTTCAACAACTGCACTGGGCACTACATGAGGGCTTTCAATCTGGAAACCAATATTCTTCTAGTTCTGAGAACATTATTTTGGCATTATTTCTCTTATCATTTCTTCCCTTCTATTTGTTTTATTCTCTTTTTCTGGGATTAATCATATGTTAGACTTCCTGAACTAATCCTATAAGTGTCTTATTTTTTCTCTCATTTTCCATTGCTTATTTTCTAAGATATTTCTTCAAATCTCATCCCTTCATTCAACAAGTCTGCATTGAAAGCCTACTATGTAGCCAAGTGATATTTTAGGTACTGAGGATATAGTCATGAACAAATAGAAATCCTTGCCCTCGTGGAACTCTAGTGTGGGCAGGCAAATAATATATAAAATATGTAATATGTCAGATGTAAAAAGTACTGTAGGGAAAATAAGGAAGGTGTAAAAAGATGTACAGATTTTGTTTACTGGTTTTTAAAATATTTCAAATAGGTTAGTTAGGAACAACTTCACTCAAAAGATGTATCTGAGCAAGGACATGAAAGGGGTGAATAAAGTATGTGTATATCTAGAGAGAGTGTATTCCAGACAAAGGGAACAGCAAAGTGTAAATATCAGGGGCAGAGTGTGTCTGCAACTGGTGTGTGCAGACAGTGTGAGGAGGCAGAGTAGAAACAAGGTAAAGAGGTAAAATTTTTTCCAACTATCCTAAGTTCCAAATGCTATTTCTGGTTTTGAATGTTTCGTTTTGTAGCAATTATTCTCATTTTATAATGAAATACCATCCCTTATGTCTCTGAAGGACTGGAATCTTTTTAAGTTTTCTTCAGCTCCCTGCGTTGTCTCTGCTTAATGAGTTCCCTTTTTTCTGTTTGTTTGATTGGTTTGCTCTCTTTTATATTACAGACTTTCCTCCAATACCTGGCTTTTTGTTCACATTAAATAGTTAGCTGGAAGTTATGTGAGGAGTGGAGGTAAGATAAGGAGCTATTTTTTTCATTTGAGGATCATCCCACATGACTTTGCCCTCCGACTGCTCAGTAGACTCAGAGGAATCCTGCCACCCTCAATTTAGGGAGTATGAGCTAGGCTGTTAGTGTTTTGAGACCAAGCAAGGAAGGGTGGCATAGAGCCTCTTGTTGGTGCTCCCCTCTGCAGTTTTACAGTACAGTTTCTCCTGTTGGCTAAATCAGTTGTCACTATACTGTTTTCCAGCTTCTAAGATCTTAAAATTACAAAACTTTAATGCTAATAATCCGAAGTTCTCTGGGGTCTGTCATTCTGTTATTTGTGCGGTTACTCTAGATGATGTCTTCATATGTTAAGTAACTTTGCAGTGTAAAATCACCCTCAGAAGTACTTTTTCTGTGGCACTTCCATGGGGCCAGCTTGTGGGATTATTTCTTCAAAGCGCTTTGCCTTTGTTTATGGTAGGCAACCAAAAGCTTTGATGGTATGGGGTTCCCAGTAAACGTAGGAAGTATAAATACGAACCTTAAAAATACACCAGCCTGGCCAACATGGTGAAACCCTGTCTCTACTAAAAACACAAAAATTAGCTGGGCATGATTGTGCACACCTGTAACCCCAGCTACTCGGGTGGCTGAGGCAGGAGAAACGCTTGAATCCAGGGGGCAGAGGTTGCAGTGAGCTGAGATTGCACACCACTGCACTCTAGCCTGGGTGACAGAGTAAAACTCCGTCTCAAAAAAAAAAAAAATCAGTTTTTTTTTTCAGAGAGGAGCCCAGGTAGAGATAAACTTCCTCAAAGAAGTGGAGAGATTTTTCCCTTCATAGAGTTACTATCCTAAAGAACTCCTATTGGCCAGGCATGGTGGCTCACGTCTGTAAACTCAGAGCTTTGGGAGGCTGAGGTGGGTGGATCACAAGGTCAAGAGTTCAAGATCAGCCTTGCCAAGATGGTGAAACCCCATCTCTACTAAAAATACAAAAATTAGCCAGCCATGGTGGTGGACGCCTATAATCCCAGCTACTAGGGAGGCTGAGGCAGGAGACTCACTTAACCTAGGAGGTGGAGGTTGCAGTGAGCCGAGATGGCGCCACTGGACTCCAACATGGGCGACAGAGTGAGATTCTGTCTCAAGAAAAAAAAAAAAGAACTCTCACTGTCCTAAAGAACTCTATGCCAGGGCCTCAGGCCAAACTCCACAACTTGTGTCTTCTGACTCAATCCCCTATGATATTGAGTCCCATAATCTCCTAAAACAACCAGGTTTTGAGTTAACTTATTAAGACATTTTAACAAGAAGATTCTCAGGTTCACTCTCTAAAATAAAAAGGATCTTAAAGACACTTCTATATAAAATTATAATGTTCAATGTGATTTCTTAATAAAAAAGTAAAATCATATATTATAAATATCTTAATAACAAAGCACACAGCCATGTTTTTTTTTTTTTTTTTTTTTTTACCTTGTTCCATTCTCTTCATTAGCTGTATCTGATCTACTGTTTTCTTCAAAATCTTGCATTTGTCTGGTTTTACACTCAAGCTGTCAATGTCACTAATGTTGGCAGACAGTAACTCAGCTAGTTCTTCTAAATATTTATTTTCTTGCTCCCTGCGCCTCTTTTCAGTGCTGTCACACAAAGAAAATCCAGTTAGTGTACATTTGTATCACCATATTTCCTTCTCTGATCAAGTATCTAATGCTTACACATTTAGTCAGATCTTTATTTTTATTGAAAATATAAAACCAGATTTAGAAAGTGACATAAATTCACATCTAAAAAGCAGATACTACAAAATACCAAAGTTTAGAAAACAATTCTGGCCAAAATATATAAATTGACTGCTATAACAGATGTATTTCTCCAATCATATATATACCTTGAATATTTTCAAATAACAATTACTAGATATTAAAAGTAAACATAATAAATACACTAGTTGGATTTGGAACTACTTTATATTATGAATAACTTCCTGAAGTAGAAAAATCTAAATTTACAAATAACGGTTATAAATTAAGCAGGGAAGACAATACTAGAATTCAACTAAGTTATAATCAGAAATCTGATAAAATCTTATTTCTTATAATGATTAAACCATTAGTTGATCCTCATCAACAAAGTATCCATTCAAAAGCAAAATAAGAAGGCTAATAATCAGAAATGAAGGTACAGTGAACAATGTATTCTGTGTACAGCTGTGTCCTAAAAGAAATATTTAAAAAATCGATTTATAAGTTCCCATAAATGCAATAAACAAACAATTTATTTTAAAGAAAAATAATGAGAACAAGGAATAACAGTGCATACAGTACAGGTAGCACTTTTTTAAAAAAAGTATACCAAATGTATTGAATGACTATGATTCATTTTTGCTTTCCAGTCATTAGCCCTGGTTTATTTAGCCAAGTCATCAGGCAATTTGTTTTGTGACACATATAAAGACAGTGAAGCATGACTTTGAAACTTTGTAATTATCAAACTAATATAATAGGAAAAATTGGTCACAAGTATCTCTGTTTTATAAGCAGCAATAAAAATCATTATAAATAAATAAATAAGATGTAGCTCCCAATTATTTGGAAAACAAAGAAAACAGGCCATTATAATACTATGCGACAAGACTAGAACACTACAAAAGTATACATCTAGACCTAGAAAACAAGATACATGAACTTAGTGGTAGGGAGAGGCTGGTTTTCTGAAAGGAAAAAAAAAAAAACACAACTTTTTCAAAGGTATAAAGTAAGAGTGAAAATACCAAGATAAAGAATCTACAAGTGGTTCAATATAGCTAAACTACAGATGATAAGAGACAAAAGGGCAAGTGATGTGGTCGAGATCAGATCACAAGGGATCTTGCATGCCATGATAAAAAGCACGGTATACTGCTTAAAAGCACAGGTTCAGCTGGGTACAGCAGCTCACACTTGTAATCCCAGAACTTTGGGAGACAGAGGCAGAAGGACAGCTTGAGGCTAGGAGTTCAAGACCAGCCTGGGTAACACAACAAGACCCTGTCTCTAAAAAAAAAAAAAAAAAAAGAAAGAAAAGAAAAAATTAGCCAGGAGTGATGGTGTGAGCCTGTAATTCCAGCTACTCCAGAGGCTGAGATGGGAGGAGTGCTTGAGCCCAGGAGTTGGAAGTTGTAGTGAGCTATGATTGTGCTGCTCTACTCTAGCCTGAGCAACAGAATGAGATCCTATTTCTTAATAACAACAACAAAAAGGCACAGACCCAAGCTTCCTGTCATTTACTAGACATACAACCCTGGACAAGTCACTTAGTGGCAAGTTAACTTTCCTAAGCTTCAATTTCCTTATCTGTAAAACTGGGATAATGACATTACTTCCCAGGGTTTTGTATTAAAAAAGAGGATACATGTAAAATGCTTGGCAGAGTTCCTGGCATATACTTTTAGCTCAGTAAATGTTATCTATTATCATCATTTGTATTATGATCATTTATTTTCAGGGAAATGAGGAGCCCAGAAGGGCTTAAGAAGAATGAGTGGCATGACCAGATTTGTAAGCTCCCTAAAGACAGAAATGGAGTCTCACTCCATCGCCCAGGCTGGAGTGCAGTGGCACGATCTTGGCTCACTGCAACCTCCACCTCCCGGTTCAAGCAATTTTCCTGCCTCAGCCTCCCATATCGCTGTGATTATAGGTGCATGCCACCATGCTCGGCTAATTTTTGTATTTTTTTAGTAGAGATGGGGTTTTACCATGTTGGCCAGCTTGGTCTCAACTCCTGACCTTGTGATCCACCTGCCTCAGCCTCCCAAAGTGCTGGGCAGGCGTGAGCCACCGGGCCCACCCTCTCTTGCATCCTTAAAGCATCAAGCAAATGGTGCTGGCTGAAGAGTATGCACTTAATACATACTTGAGTTGAATTGAAAATGTTAAACAAGTATAAACACAGCTACCTATGATTTTGAGATTAATATTTTAAGCCACTTTCTCCTAGAAAAATGAATGAATGGAGAAGAGGTAGCAGGAGGGAGATATGAGGTATCTCACCCCACCGAACAGTTGCTGAGAAACTCTCCTATCCAAGGATCTGTGTACAATACTGGCAATACCCTGATGTCTAACAGATGCTCTTTATGATTAATGAATTCACATATGTTTGTAGGGACAGAAACATTACAAGGTGGTATCATACATAAACTCAGTTTCAAAATTATAAATTTTCAGTTTACCATGTCAAATACATCATTTTGTTAAAGCTGAAGCCCATATTTCAGTTATAAACCTCAAAGAGATCATCCTTTCAAGTATTTTTAAAGCAAATATGAAGATTATTATCTTTAAGATATCTAAAGAAGAGAAAAAGATGTGAAACTTATATATTTGTAATGATGTTACATACACAAAAACATCAAAGAGCATCTACAGATAAACCAATAAAACACATAAGAAGATTCAGCACAATGGATGAATTTGAAGAATAACAAAAAAGAATGACTGGTTCCATCACATATCAAGGCAAGTATCATAAGAAAGCTCAGAACCAGATCTCTATATATACAGGAACTTGATTTATAATAAAGGTAACAGCAAAACCAGTCAAGGGTAATGTTATTACTGATAATTAGAAACACAATAAATAAATTAGGTCCCTACATTACACCATACACAAAAATAAATTACAGATTAATCAAAACCCTAAATGTGTATTAGAAGAAAACATACAAAAATGTATTTAAAGCCTTAGAGTAGAAGAAAAATTATTAAACAAGACCCTAAAAAGCTCGACACATGAAAACCTAAGGCTTTGTATGTCAAGAGACATCATAAATAACGTTAACCAACAGGTTGGAAGAAGATACTTGTATCAATTATAAGCAAGAAAAGGTTAGTAAGTAGAAAATTTTAAATAAGTCTTAGAGATTAAAAAGAAAAGAACAAACAATGCAGCAGGAACATAGGCAAAAGATACAACCAAGAAATTCACAAAGGAGAAAAATATAAATGAGTAAAAGACCAAAAAAAGATGATTAATTTATCTAATTATCATGGAAATGCCCTTAAAACTATAACCCCATACCCATTAGATTGGCAAAGTGTTAAAATGAGAAGAGAACAGTATTAGTAAGAATGTGGGAAAAGAGGAATTCTCAATGCCTGTTATTTGAAAAACAATGTGGTACCTACCTGGTAAATATAAAAATTTACATAAAGAAACTTTGTGTTTTTTTTGAGACAGAGTTTTGCTCTTGTTGGCCAGGCCAGAGTGCAGTGGTGCAATCTTGGCTCATTGCAACCTCCACCTCCAGGGTTCAAGTAATTCTCCTGCCTCAGCACCCTGAATAGCTGGGATTATAGGCGCCTACCATGACATCTGGCTTTTTTTTTTTTTTTTTAAATAGAGACGGGTTTTTACCATGTTGGCCAGGCTGGTCTCAAACTCCTGACCTAAGGTGATCCACCTGCCTCGGCCTCCCAAAGTGCTGGGATTACAGGAGTGAACCACTGTGCCTAGCCAGAGAAACTCTTATGTATAAAAATAGGAGATACGTGTGAGGATGTTTGCTGCAGGACTGGCTGTGACACTGAAAATTTATAACAAGCTGCTTATCTCTAGGGAATGTATCTGTAGAAAAATATATCTTTCAAATGTGATATGTTCATATAATGCAATACTAATCAAAAGTTAATAATAGGGCTGAATACGTCTATGCATATTTAAATCTCAAAATCCATGTTGAAAAAAGTATAGTATAGAAAATATATAGTATTATATAAATTATGTAAATTTAATATTCTATATGGCTCAAAGATATCTGTGTGTGTACATATAATTATTAAAAATAGGAGAAATGTACTACAAACAAATCAATTCAATTGTTAAGTAATATATTACTTTTATTTAAACAGGATTATGCAAATATGATCAAATATTAACAAAATACAGTGATATGATAAAACAGTATCAATTACATTGTGTTGGATATATATAGTTTCTCAATCTATATTCTATTTTTTTTTTTTTTTTTTTTGAGACAGAGTTTCACTCTTGTTACCCAGGCTGGAGTGCAATGGCGCGATCTCGGCTCACCGCAACCTCTGCCTCCTGGGTTCAGGCAATTCTCCTGCCTCAACCTCCTCAGTAGCTGGGATTACAGGCACGCGCCACCATGCCCAGCTAATGTTTTTGTATTTTTAGTAGAGACGGGGTTTCACCATGTTGACCAGGATGGTCTCGATCTCTTGACCTCGTGATCCACCCGCCTCGGCCTCCCAAAGTGCTGGGATTACAGGCTTGAGCCACCACGCCCGGCCTATTCTTTTATATATTTAAAAAATTTCCCCAAATAAAAAATTAAATGCAGCCAGGTGCAATGGCTCAAACCTGTAATCCCAGCATTTTAAGAGGCAGAGGCAGGCAGATCACGAGGTCAGGAGATCGAGACCATCCTGCCTAACATGATGAAACCCCATCTCTACTAAAAATACAAAAAATTAGCTGGGTGTGGTGGCACATGCCTATACCCCAGGTACTCGGGAGGCTGAGACGGGAGAATCGATTGAACCCGGAAGGCAGAGGTTGCAGTAAGCCGAGATCGATCGCGCCACTGCACTTCAGCCTGGAGATGGAGCGAGACTCTGTCTCTCAAAAAAAAAAAAAAAAAATGTAAAAGATAGTTTGATTTATTTATTCTTAACTTTTCCTTTAAGGACTGACTTTATATACAGATATAAATAAGAGCATTAATTTTTGACAGCACACTTCTAGATTGTTATCTTGATCTCAACATTCCTCCCTGCATCTGGACACTTATTTGTGATTATGAGTACTCAGATTATTGTCACTCTATAACAGCTCTCTGAACTGAGTCAGAGAAATGGTCACTTTACTTTCTCGAGCCTAGAGCCCTTGCATTCTCCTGTTAAAATCCTCTCTTCTTCCCTCCCATGAGAAAGCAGCACGTAATCCAAGGATAGATGAGTCTTCTGTAGCTTTACTCTCTAGATGAGTGATTATCAACTAGAGGTGATTTTGTTTTCCCTGGCCCCAGGGGACATTTGGCAATGTCTGGAGACATTTTGGTTGTTACAACCAAGATGCTACTGACATGTGGTGTGTAGAAGCAGGGCTACTGCTAAACATCCTACACAATACAGGACAGCTCCCCTATAACAAAAAATTATCTGACTCAAAATGTCAATAGTGTGGAGTCTGAAACACTTTCCTCTAAATTCTGGAAGATGAGTGGAGTAAAATCTCCACTCATTGTAGGAAGTTGCTCTCAGGTAGGAAGCTAGCTGCTCTTTTTAAATAGAATGTTAAATGAGCATCTAGGGAATATATTTGTAGAAAAATATATTTTTTAAATGTGGTATATTCATGTTAATGCGATACTAATCAAAAGTTAATAGGACTGAATATAACTATGCATATTTAAATCTATATGGCATTTGAGGTTTCTTCTCTATCTGGCCTTTGTGAGGGTCTCCTTAGCATTAGATCTCTTAGTTCATTTAAGGTGGTTATATTCCTTATAATAAACCAAATATTTAACTACACAATAATCATTTTTTAAAATCCCGATATTTCTTAGTTCCACTAATGCCATAATGTTCTATGACGGCAACGAAAGATGTATAATAGAGTTATGTATTCATTTGACAAATCTTTTCTGTGTCCTTACTACATATAAGCCACACACTGTGCTAGGAACTAAGGATACAATGATGAGCAAGAATGGACAAGGCCCCTTACCACGTGGCAGCTCAGAGTCTAGCAGAGAAGCCAGGAGGAATTCATGAAATAATCACACAAACTAGTAAAAATCTGCAATTATGGATCATGACTATGAAAACATCTGAGACAGATACATGAATGAAGGAAGTTGATCTACCAGTTATGGAAGGAAGAGAAGCCTCCCTTTAAGGATGTAATGACTAAGCTGGCATCTGAAGGATGAGTAGGTGTTAACTAAAGGAAATCAAGAGGAAGTAGGCTGGATACTGGATATAGGGAGAAGCATGTGCAAAGACCCTGGGGGAAGGAAGAGAACATGGTGAGTATGAAGTACTCAAAGAAAGGCACTAAACTTGGGGTATTTAAACAAAAGCTGTGAAGTGGCAGTGAAAGTAATAAAGCAGCTCTGCCGAAAATAGACTAAGAGGAGTGTTCCTACCTTGATGCCAGTGTGTCACATGGCGATCCTTTCCTCTTATGTGAGTCTGGGTTAGCAGGGTCGGATGAACTGTCCCCGAGGCCACTCATGTTGAAAAACTTCACACCTAAACAGGAAGAACAACAGTAAGAAATCTACCCTTATGACCTCTCTAACCAAATAAAGGTAGCGACGCTCCCCTATGTTAGAAAATTTCTAAAAATTGTGCTATTTTAATGAATAGATAATTATAGCCATCATAAAATCATTAGTATCTATACAAAAGTACAGAGGTCATCAGATAGTATTTCTATATTTCCTTTTCTATATCTGTAAAATAAAATTAATAATCCTTTGTGAAACTGTTACAACCAATTAGGATGAAAATGTGGTTGGAATAATTAAACAGATACTGAGATTTTTTCCCAAAGAGAAAAAAATCATTTTCATGTGTAAATGTAAAAGCTGAATGTTGAACTAGAGTCAGATAAATTATTCTTTGCATTTATTATTTAGAACCTGCTTTTCAAAAGAATTTAAAATAACTTTCACTCATAAGGTTTGGGATTTTATATTGATAGATAAATAATACATATAGAATTAAGTTAAAGTGATAAACGAGATTTAGATTTTGAATTGTACTTTACGCTTTGAGTTCTATACTCCTAACCTTTTGTTTACGTAGTCAGGCAACAAAGATCAAATGTTTAGTCTATGTTAGGACCTTGGTATAGATGCCAGAGAACACAAAGTCATTCCCCCTAGCATGCCAGCCAGGCTTCTCACATGTTGCGCCAGTTAGCGACTGCACTTAAAGATCCCTTCTGATCTGTCCCTCATCAACCATTATTCTCCATATAATCCCTAATGAAACTCAGAACCCTATCCTTGGTCTTACCTATCCTTGGTCACTACCTTTTGGATTTTATTAGTGCCAAACAACATACTTCACCGTTCTCTTTTACTCCGTCTATCCTTATAAAAGGAAAGACAATTCTTATTAAATGGGTGAAACTTTAGCTTTTCCTAACATTCTAAATTATTAAACTACAGCACTGTATGTTAGCAGCCATACTGAGAAGCTTTACTATAAAGAATGTTGAGAATCGCTCACATGGCTTTAATTGGTATGTCTAAGTAAACCCTTTTCTCTAAAACTGACTCTGCGTCTAGCCCTCTTCTGAAGACCAATGACTGTCATATCTTTTTGGTGCACAAATAATCCCTAAAATTTTAATCAAAAACTTATTATTTCATGCAACCAAATATGGCACATTTTCAATTTCTCCATATTAGAAGTGCTATTTATGAAAAATTCCAGCTTCTACGATTACAATCTTACCATTTTTTATTATTCTTTTTTACTCATTTCTAACTGGAATCCAAATCCTGCTGATTTTTCCTTGACAAGACTGTCTCCTCCTTCTTCATTCCCAGATACAGTTACAATCCTTGTCTGGAACCAAATACCTAATTCTAGATTAATGCAAGATCCTTTAATCTTGCTTCTCAATTCCTGTCATTCTCACTTCTAATCTGTCCTATAAACAGCAGCAAAAGCATCCCTGCTTAAATGTCATTTTCAAGGTCTCATTTCCCTGATAAGAAATCAACTAGATTTGCCTACTGCAACATGGTAGTTAAAAGGATGGGCTGCCATCCTGGGAAGAAATGAGGAGAAAAGGGAAATCTTACGCATTTTTAGTAGGAATGTAAATTAGTGTAGCCATTTGGAAAACAGCATGGAGGTTCTTCAAAAAACTAAAAATAGAACTACTATATATCTGATACAGAAATCCTAAAAATATGTACATATCCAAAGGAAATGAAATCAGTATGTTGGAGAGATATGTGCACTCCAATATTACATGGCAGTATTCACAATAAGCCAAGATATGAAATCAACCTAAGTGCCCATCAACGGATATATGGATAAAGAAAATGTGGTATATATACACAATGGAATACCATACAGCCACAAAAATGAATGAAATCTTGTCATTCATGGAAACATGGACAAACTTGGAGGGCATTATGCTAAGTGAAATAAGCCAGGCATAGAGGAACAAATTTACTGCATACTCTCACTCACATGCAAACTCAAGAAGTTAATCTCATAGAAGTAGACAGTAGAATAGTGGTTACTACAGGCTGGGAAGGATGCAGGGAGGAGAGGATAGCCAGAGGTTGTTTAACAGATCCAAAAGTACAGCTAAATATGAGGAATCACTTCTAGTGTTCTATAGCATTGTAGGTAAACATAATTAACAACAATTTATTTTCAAATAGCTAAAAGAGTAGATTTTAAATGTTCCCAACATGAAGAAATGAAAAATGATTGAGGTGATGGATATGCTAATTACTCTGATATGATCATTACATATTGTACACATGTATCAAAATATCACACTGTACCCCATAAATATGTTCAATTATTATGCATCAATTAAAAATAGTAATAAAAGTAAAAACAAACAAAAAAACCCCAGGGCTTTGGGGCCAGAAAAACCTTGTTCAAGTCCTGGATTAAACACTACCTGTCTGACCTTGGGCAAAGTCTTTCTCTAAACCTATTTTCTACTCATGTATTTCTTGTTGGTACACTGCAGTCATTCTAGCCTCTTCTCTCATATCTTGCATGCAAGCAAACACCAAGGTTTGTCAGTTTTTACTTCTCAAGTATTTCCAAAATCCATCCCTTTTTCATATTCTCCTTTACCAATATTTCAATTCAGGTTTTCATTTAACTCTTAGTGGACTACTAAAATACCTTCCCAAACAGCTTCTCCCTGTTTCCAGTCTTGTCCTCCTTAAGTTTATCCTCTGTAGACCCACAAGAGTAGGCTACCAAGTGTATGCCTATTAAATCCTCATTACCCATGGGACAATATCCAATCTCCTAAACATAAAGTTTGCATCAGCTCTCACTTATTGTGTGAGTCTATTACAGAATCTGGTGAATGAGTTACTAAATGACTGTCCAATCAAGTGTTCATAGATTATATATGCCATGTATTATGCATTACAATGTAATCTACATATAATGTTATATATATCATTTGTATATATATAAGCATATAGATTACATATGTTAACTTTAGCTTCAACCTCATCTAGGCTTTAAAAATCTTGGTAATATCTCATGTTCTCAGCAAAGGTAAATATTAGACAAAAAGGTAAATATTAGCCAAAAATCTTTAAATTGATCTCAGTGTGGGAGCAGACCAATTTAAATTAGCCACAAATGTTTACTGAGCTCTTACCATATGCCAACCTCTATTCTAGGCACTAGGGATACAGCCATGAGTAAAATTTACAAAATCACTAATAAAGTTTCATTCTATTGTGAGGGAGATGACAATACATAAAATGAAAAAGGAAATTTTATAGTATATTAGAAGGTGATAAGAGCTATGGAGAAAAATAAGGCAAAAATAGAGGCTTAATTATGTGGAAGTGGAAGGGAAGCAAGTAAGACAGTTAGGGAAGGACTCACTGAAAAAGTGAGAGATATGAGCAAAGGTAAGAAGGAGGTAAGGGAGAGAGCCAACAGAATGATATATGGAGGAAGTGTGCTACTGGCAGGGGGAGGTAGAAGGGCCTTAAGGCAGGAGCATAACTGCTTTTTGAGAAACATGAAAGAGGTGAGCATGGCTAGAACTGGGGAATAGGGGGATAGGCAATGAGGTCAGAGAGATAATGGGAGGCTATACCATGTAAGGCCTTAAAAGTCATTATAAGGACTTTAAGCCCCAGTGACTGAGGCAGTCACTGGAGGATTAACAACAGAAGGATGACAGGATTTGACTTTTATTCTAAGACTTCCTCTGAAGGATAAATACAATCTTTCTCATCTCAGTAATTTGGTATCTGAATGTCTACTTGTTAATTGGACATTTCCATTTGGATGTCCCACTGTCACCTCAAATTAAACATGTATAAAATATGACACACTTTTAAATTTCAGATTTCTATTAATGATAAATGAGATGAACTACATTACACATTAATGTCTTTAAAAATAATGTATTAAACCTTCTATGGGGGTGACTGGAGAGGAAGGAACACACAATAGGGAAAAATACAGAAACCTAGTTAGCCTTTGCAAAATTTACAATTTAAGGTGAACAACCCCAATGCAAGGCAAATACACCAGGCCTGCAACAAGAAAGTCAAGAGATCAACAATGGTTTTGTTACCATCCACTCTAAAACTCAAACACAAAATAAATATAATTGGTTCACTGTGTTACTGGAAAAAAATATATACCTTTTTTCCTGTGGAGATTCACAGAGCATAAATAAGATTAACCAAATATCATAGAAGTAAAGAGGTCATTTAATTTCAGTAATATAAAAATGAAATAATGCAATAAATTTATAATAATGAAGCATCAATTCTAAACTCTTCTACAAAAGTAGAAACAAAAGAGAGAAGAAAATGCTGAACAAGGAAGTTGAAAGATAAGACTTTAGGATTTGCCCAAATTCAAATGAAAAGAGTTAGCTAACACTTACTTCACGTTCAGGTGCCACTTTTTGTTTCCTTAGCTGGCCATCTTTTCTGCCTCTGATGAAATTAGGTTACGTCCATCTAAAAATTTATCCATCTGAAATTCTACTTGTTCTCAAAATAATCCTGGGCATATGTTTTTTATTATAATGTGCTATAAGATATAATTCTTTTATCTCTCTTTTGGGATTGTGAACTCAAAGCCAATTATAGATATTTTTATTGTATATTTAACAAAATACCTAAAAGATAGAGAAGCTAAATCAATAGGTGATGAATTAAAAAAAAATTAACCTATCTTACTAATATGACAGTTAAGATTTCTAAAGCAAAGATACTTAAGTTTTTATGGTTAAATGTTTCCCAAAATATTTTTAAAATCTTTGAAATTATTTCTTATAATTGAGAAACATGAACTTTCTTGAAATCCTTATTGTCTTACTTTCAATGGGAAAAAAACAGCAAACTGCCTTCTTGGACTAGAAATTAAAATTAGGAAATGTTTCTTCTAAGTTTGAAAAAGTAAAGACCTATTAGTTTGTATTAAAAAAACAAAAAACAAAACAAAACAAAAAAACCTGTGATATTTCACAGTACTGCAGATCCAAGCCATGCTGCAGTTATATGATCTTAATAATATAATCTCATAGATTGAATACTTTTCAGTAATAAATAAATCTGGATCTAAAGCAATATTCCCATACTGTGCTACCCGTGGACTATTGGATGGAGATTTACAACTGCTACATCTGAGATTCTGGGGCTGGGGAGAGAAAACAACAAACAACTCAACAGCAGCCAGACATGCTGGCCTACTGAAATAAGAGCCAAGAGCTGAAGAGTTATGAGACAGTCACCCACAATTTGCTGATAGTATGATTCTGGAATTAACTGCTCTCTGTTTACAAAACATAATACACTGAGCAATGTAAAACTTCTGATGAGGAAAAACTATTACAGTTGTATTTATGTGGAATGGCTCTACATTTGGCAGTTAGGATACTTAAATAAGGACCATTAAGAAAAGAAAAGTTGGTTTCAGGAAACCAATTTGCATATCACCCTTTAAAAAGGGGTAAGGTTTCTAAGTAAAAGTACCCTGTTGATTTAAAGAGATTTACTAACTTATACCCAATCTTATGCAATCTCTAGATAGCAGTTTTTAGGAACTAGAAACTCATCTATCTCTGTTCAAATGTACCAGACTAAACTAAATAGGTGAAGGCTAAAGAAATACAACAGTACCTTATAATTTAGCTGATTTTAAAATTTCTACATAAGAAGTCTGTCATACATTTCTTGGATTTAGCTGAGAACTGCATAATTTTAAAAAACCCCACCAATTAGTTAATAAACATTTCTAATAATATACTTTAAAATGCTTAGCAGTCAATGAGCACAAAGAAGTGTGTGTGTGTGTGTGTATGTGTACACGAGAAGGACACTCTAAGAGCTAAACCTCCCCAAGTTAATAGTTGTATAAAGGGCAACACACAGGAAAAACATGATAAAGATCTGAACTAGCTAATTTCCATAAAAAATGTTTCTCAAACTGGAGTCCTCAGACACATAAGGGTCTTTGAAACAAGTTTTTGTTTTAGTTTTGCATTTCAATGGTAACCAAAATCTTTCTCATGTGTTAAGGAAGGATAGAGACTTTAGGGTTTTCACTGTCTTTTTAATAATTGAGTAATATTCCATTATTTGGAGAGGCCATATTTTGTTTACCCATTCACCAGTTGATAGATATTTAGGTTGTTTTCATTTTTTGAATATTATCAATAATGTTCCTGTGAACATTTATGTACAAACGGTTATGTGGGCATGTTTTTAATTCTCTTGAGCATTTAACTAGGAGTGGAACTGTTGGGCCATACAGTAACTCTTAACTTTCTGAGGAACTGTCAAAACCAGTTTTCCGCAGTAACTACATCATCTAAAATTCCCACCAGTAATATACAAAGGTTCCAGTTTTCCACAACCTTGCCAAACAATTTCCTGCCTTTAAAAAAATTATAGCCATCCCAGAGGGTATTAAATGGTATCTCAATATGGTTTTGATTTGTATTTCCCTAATCGCTAATGACACCAAGCATCTTTTCTTGCACCACTGGCCATTTGTATATCTTATTTGGAGACGTGTCTATTCAGGTCCTTTGCCTGCTTTTTAAAAACTAAAGTTTACTGTGTATATTTAAGATATACAACATGTCATGAGATACAGATACGTAGTAAAATGGTTATTATTACGAAACAAATGAACATATCCATCGTCTCCTATAGCTACCCATTTTTTCCACTATGGCAATGTTTTATTCTCTATCTCTGTATATTTCACTTTGTTTTTAAAGATGCCTCATATAAATGAGATTATGTAATATTCTTCTTCCTGTGTCTGACTTATTTGGCAAATGGTAGATCTCCTCCCTTTTAACGGCTAAGTAATATTTCATTGTACATATACGCTACAGCTTCTTTACCTATTTGTTCACTGACAAACCCCTAGGTTGTTTCCACATCTCAGCTATTGCGAATAATGCTGCAATCAACATGGGAGTGCAGATAGTTTTATGAGCTGATGTCATCTCTTTTGAGTATACGCCCAGAAAAGGGATTGCTGGGTCATATGGTAATTCTATTTTTAATTTCCTTAGGAGTATCTATACTGTTTTTCATAATGGCTGCTCCATTCTAAGTTCCCACCAAAAGTGTACATGTGTTTCCTTTTCTTAACGCCCTTGCCAACACTTGTTTTCTTTTGTCTTTTTGATATACATTGAGCATCCCAAATCTAAAAATCCCAAACCCAAAATGCTCCAAAATCCAAAAATTTTTGAATGCCAACATAACACTAAAAAGAAATGCTCATTGGAGCATTTTGCATTTCAGATTTTGAATGCTCAACTGAAAAGTATAATGCAAATATTCCAAAATCCACAAAAATCCAAAATATGAAACAATCCTGGTCCCTCAAGCATTTTGGATAAGTGATATTCAACTTGTAACATCTATCCTAATAGCTCATAGATGTGAGGTGATATAGCAGCTTTTACTTGCATTTCCTTGATTATTTTATGATGCTGAGAACCTTTCATATACCTGTTGGCTATTTTTATGTCGTCCTTGAAGAAAAGTCTTTTCAGGCCCTTTGATATCTGGCTTATATGTTTTCTTGCTATTGAGTTGTAGGGGTTGGGTTAACTTGTCTTTTTATTAAGTCGTAAGAGTGCTTTACATTCGGGATACTAGACCCCTATCGATAGATATATGACTTGCAGATGATTTTCTCCAATCTTGTGGTTTATCTTTTCATTTTCTTTATAGTATTCTTTGATGAACAAAAGTTTTTAATTTTAGTGAAGTTCGACTTATCTACATTTTCTTCTTTGTTTAATAGTTCCAATGTCTGGCCCCCCTGAGGACAGATACTACTAATTGTTATTTTTCCTGTATATGGGCCATATTTTTTTGTTTCCTGGTACGTCTCCTAATGTTTTTGAATACTAGGTATTTTGAAGCTAATGAATGGGCAGGTATTTTCTGAAATGTCTGGAAACAAAAATTCTCTCAAAATCCACAAAGCCAGGGGCCCAAATTCAGATGGTAGTTATCCCTGGCCCAGAGAAGAGACCCTGCTCTGATAAGCTGCTACCTTAAATGACTTGTCATCGTCTTAACCTTTACGGCCAAGAATAAAAAGCAAAAGCAAATAAATGGATTCAAAGCAATCAATGAATTTTTAGAAATCAAAACACCATTTAATCTTATTTCACGGATTCTATAAAATACCAGATTTTTCTTAAAGTGCTTTTGGTAAAAGAGGATTCTGTGCAGTCTTTTAAGTTTATTATGCTAATAATAAGGACATTATCAAGGATTTGGTAACTTAACCTCTAAATGTATCTAATGTTTGAAACAATATGTTTAATACATTTGTGTTTACAACTAAAAGCTTGTTCCACAGATTGAGATAATGCTTTTTTATTTGCATTAATTTTTTCTAAACACAAATAAGTTTGAAAAAAGAATAAAAGTTCATTTTTGTTTTCTATTAACAAATACACAGAAAAAGGAAAACGAAATTAGTTTTAAAACTGAATATTTTCCTCATATTGCCTTCATTTAAAATTTAATGTTAAGATAAAGAATAAACCTGTATTTGCCTTATTAAAATATTCCTAGTATATTAATTCATGACTTAGGAAAAGTAGCATTGCAACACATATTTGTGGCAGCTATCTTATTAGAACAAATTAGCAAAAATAACTCAACATTTCCTTATGAAACTATGAGTCCAGTTATCTTGGAGTGATATAGAGTTACTGCAGGTATACTGCACATGACTTCCAAAATCCACTCTAATTTGTGTTGGTATTTCTTGAGGAAAAATCAGTCTTTCCAACTATAGCTATGTTTGGCTGGTATAAACAACAATGTAAGTGTTTGATATTTACTTGAAGGTGTACAGGAGAAGAGTTTTATAAGAGTTTAGCAGAAGCAGCCTTAAAACAAAAAATGATAAAAATTTTGCTTTGTCATTTACACAGACAAAACTGAGTGATAAAAATTTCAGTGTTGCTGGGTGCAGAAGTATGTGTCTATAATCCTAACTATTCAGAAGGCTGAGGTGGGAGAATCGTTTGAGCCAGGAATTCAAGTCTGATCTGGGCTGAATAGCTAGACTCTGTCTCTTAAAAAAAAAAAATTAATTAAAAAAAAAGTGAATAAATAATCACACTAAATAATCACATTTATCACATAAAATAACTCCAACATCTAAAATAAAGAATTCAGTCCCAGATCAGAAGCTGTTCAATTTTCATCAACTATTTTGGAAACTCATTTCAGAATACAGTATAGTTAAATATACATATCTAAAGCAATAAAAGAAAAATAAATACACTAAAATCTATTCTCTAATGGTATATGGTAGAAGTACCAAAGTCATAGAGTCAAATGGGTCAAAATAATTTACCAAAACAATGGAATTGTATTTTGAGGGTGTTAGAAAAATGATCAAGTCAGGAAAATCTCCAGTTAATTTCAGGGTCACCCTCCCAACCTGAAAGGGAAAGGGCACAGATAAAATCACAATATGAGCCAATCTTCGTTGACCACATTTATATAAAAGGTAAGCATTTTTTAAAGTCCAGCTTAAAACCTAAGTCATCTTACTTGATTCATTTACATTCTGCAATACTTTATTGATATCCATTGAAAAATGAAAAAAAAAATTCCCAAGTATTTCATGTAAGCAGCTGGTTAAATAGCATCAATATCCTCTTAATGCTCATACTAAATATAGCTAGATATATTCCTTCCACTGCAAAGACTAACTTGGAACAAGTGAAACTCAAATTCCATTTTCCAGTGTTCTCAACAGGATAATTACGAAAACAGAATAATAACAATAAAAGGAATGCTCATACATTTTAAGCTGGAGATGCAGACTTTTAAATTTTTAGAATAAGAACCCCTGCAATTGTCACCCAGTACAGTACTTCTCAAATATTCTGACTATAGGCCACTTCAGTGGTATAAGCATGTTTACCCTTCCTGTTGCCACTTTCACATTAGAAAGTCAACAGTAACAAAGAAATAGAGAGAAACAAAATAATAAAAACTTAGAAGTTAAAATGTAAACCCATTAATATGCATTTAACTAAAGGATGTGACATATTATATATATATTAAATGTGTACTATATGTTTTATATGCATTAATTCACTTATTCCTTACAATTACCCTATGAAGTATATTATTATCTCCATTTTGACAGTTTGTCATACTAATAAACTATGCTCGATGATGATGATAATGAATACTAACACTTATTTAAGATTTACTATGTGCAAATCACTATTCTATGTTAATTAATTCCTAACCTATGTTAGTTCATTCCCTCATAAACCTTACTAACTCATTCACTCATAAAACATCAGGTAGGTCATATTATAATCCACCTCAGTGATGAGAAAACCAAGGCACGGACAAGTTACTTAATCTGCCCAACAACTTAAGTGGCAAAGGAAGAAACTGGTCTTAGGTAGTCTGATTCCAGAATTTGCATATGCCTTAAGTTACATAACTAATGCACAGTCACATAACTCATCAACAGAAAAGCCATCGATATAGTCCAATCTTTTGCTTTGATCTCCATATCAAAACATTTCCCTAATATATCCAGTAAGAGACTTACAGAAAAGGTGACATTAAAATATACCACATCTAAAAACTAGGTAGTATACAAGGTACTCAAACATACAGACAAAAAATCTTTTCTATTCTTAGTCAAAACATCAGATGAAAATAAAGTTATTCATATAGCTAATCATGACTTACCTTCTATGGTACATTATAATATAAAACAAATTATTTCCTATAAGATGTCAAGCATTTTAAAATATAAATGCACTATTCCTTCAAAATCAAAAGTTCCACTTTTACAAACCCTAATTTTTGTTCCAAAGTTTATAAATCTTGGATTCTAAAATTAAACACCCCCCCCCACACACACGCTTGTGTAAGTGAGAGAGAGTGTGTGTACGTGTGTTTGTGTGTATGTATGTATGTAATTCCTTTCTTTTTTTTTTTTTTTTTTTTTTTTTTTTTTTTTGAGACGGAGTTTCACTATGTTACCCAGGCTGGAGTGCAATGGCGCGATCTCGGCTCACCGCAACCTCCGCCTCCTGGGTTCAGGCAATTCTCCTGCCTCAGCCTCCTGAGTAGCTGGGATTACAGGCACGCACCACCAGGCCCAGCTAATTTTTTGTATTTTTAGTAGAGACGGGGTTTCACTATGTTGACCAGGGTGGTCTCGATCTCTTGACCTCGTGATCCACCCGCCTCGGCCTCCCAAAGTGCTGGGATTACAGGCTTGAGCCACCACGCCCAGCCCGAGAGTTTTTAGCATAAAGCACTGTTGAATTTTGTCGAAGGCCTTCTCTGCACCTATTGAGATAATCATGTGGTTTTTGTCTTTGGTTTTGTTTATGTGGTGGATTATGTTTACAGACTTGCGTATGTTGAACCAGGCTTGCATCCCTAGGATGAAGCCTACTTG
The DNA here is from genome assembly GCF_001604975.1 of Cebus imitator. NCBI lineage: Eukaryota > Metazoa > Chordata > Mammalia > Primates > Cebidae > Cebus > Cebus imitator. The sequence continues at coordinate 16,157,561 of NW_016107316.1, read as the reverse complement.
ATCGTGATGGAAAAGTTTTTTGATGTGCTGTTGTAATCGGTTTGCCAGTATTTTCTTGAAGATTTTTGCATCTATGTTCATCATGGATACCGGCCTGAAATTTTCTTTTTTTGTCGAGTCTCTGCCAGGTTTTGGTATCAGGATGATGTTGGTCTCATAAAATGATTGGGAAGGATTGCCTCTTTTTGTATTGTTTGGAATAGTTTCAGAAGGAGTGGTACCAGCTCCTCTTTGTATGTCTGGTAGAATTCGGCTGTGAACCCATCTGGACCTGGGCTGTTTTTCGTTGGTAGGCTATTAATTGCTCCCTCAACTTCAGCCCTTGTTACTGGTCTATTCAGGGTTTCAACTTCTTCCTGGTTTAGGCTTGGGAGGGTGCAAGTGTCCAGGAATTCATGCATTTCGTCCAGGTTTACTGGTTTATGTGCATAGAGTTGTTTGTAGTAATCTCTGATGGTAGTTTGTATTTCTGTGGAATTGGTGGTGATATTCCCTTTATTGTTTTTTATTGCATCTATTTGATTCTTCTCTCTTTTCTTTTTTATTAATCTGGCTAGTGGTCTGTCTATTTTGTTGATCTTTTCAAAAAACCAGCTCCTGGATTATTGATGTTTTGAAGGGTTTTTTGTGTCTCTATCTCCTTCAGTTCTGTTCTGATCTTAGTTATTTGTTGTCTTCTGCTAGCTTTTGAGTTTTTTTGATCTTGCTCCTCTAGTTCTTTCAATTTTGATAAGGTGTCAATTTTAGATCTTTCCTTGCTTCTCATGTGGGCATTTATTGCTATAAATTTTCCTCTAGACACTGTTTTAAATGTGTCCCAGAGATTCTGGTATATTGTGTCTTCGTTCTTGTTGGTTTTGAAGAACATCTTTATTTCTGCCTTCATTTCATTGTTTATCCAGTCAGCATTCAAGAGCCAGTTGTTCAGTTTCCATGAAGTTGTGTGGTTCTGAGTGAGTTTCTTAATCCTGAGTTCTAATTTGATTGCACTGTGGTCTGAGAGACTGTTTGTTATGATTTCCGTTCTTTTGCATTTGCTGAGGAGTGATTTACTTCCAATTACGTGGTCAATTTTAGAGTAGGTGTGATGTGATGCTGAGAAGAATGCATATTCTGTGGATTTGGGGTGGAGAGTTCTGCAGATGTCTATTAGGTTTGCTTGGTCCAGATCTGAGTTCAAGTCCTGGATATCCTTGTTAATTTTCTGTGTCATTGATCTAATATTGACAGTGGAGTGTTAAAATCTCCCACTATTATTGTGTGGGAATCTAAGTCTCTTTGTAGGTTGTTAAGAACTTGTTTATGTATCTGGGTGCTCCTGTATTGGGTGCATATGTATTCAGGATGATTAGCTCTTCTTGTTGCATTGATACTTTTACCATTATATAATGCCCTTCTACTAGGATTGCGACTCTTCCTTTTTTTTTGCTCTCCATTTGCTTGGTAAATCTTCCTCCATCCCTTTATTTTGAGCCTATGTGTATCCTTGCATGTGAGACGGATTTCCTGGATACAGCACACCAATGAGTTTTGACTTTTTATCCAATTTGCCAGTCTGTGTCTTTTGATTGGGTCATTTAGCCCATTTACATTTAAGGTTAATATTCTTGTGTGTGAATTTGATCCTGCCATTTTGATGCTTGCTGGTTGTTTTGCCCATTAGTTGGCACAGTTTCTTCATTGTGTCAATGCTCTTTATCATTTGGTATGTTTTTGGAGTGGCTGGTACTGGTTATTTCTTTCTATGTTGTTACCATTTGGTACATTTTTGTAGTGGCTGGTACTGGTTGTTCCTGTCCATGTTTAGTACTTCCTTCAGGAGTTCTTGTAAGGCAGGTCTTGTAGTGACGAAATCTCTCAGCAATTGCTTGTCCGTAAAGGATTTTATTTCTCCTTCACTTATGAAGCTTAATTTGGCCAAATACGAAATTCTGGGTTGAAAGTTCTTTTCTTTAAGGATGTTGAATATTGGCCCCCACTCCCTTCTAGCTTGTAGAGGTTCTGCCAAGAGATCCGCTGTAAGTCTGATGGTCTTTCCTTTGTGGGTGACTCGACTTTCTCTCTGGCTGGCCTCAGGATTTTTTCCTTCATTTCAACCCTGGTGAATCTGACTATTATGTGCCTTGGGGTTGCTCTTCTTGAGGAATGTATTTGTGGTGTTCTCTGTATTTCCTGGATTTGAATGTTGGCCTGCCTTGTTAGATTGGGAAGTTCTCCTGGATAATGTCCTGAAGGGTGTTTTCCAACTTGGATTCGTTCTCCCCCATCACATTCAGGTATGCCAGTCAAGCGCAGATAAGGTCTTTTCAGATAATTCTTGGAGGTTTTGCTCATTTATTTTCACTCTTTTTTCTCTAATCTTGCCTTCTTGTTTTATTTCATTGATTTGCTCTTCTATCTCTGATATCCTTTCTTCTGCTTTATTGATTCGGCTGGTGAAACCTGTGCATGCCTCACGAAGTTCTCGTGCTGTGTTTTTCAGCTTCATCAAGTCATTCATGTTCTTCTCTAAGCTGGTTATTCTAGTTAGCATTTCGTCTAACCTTTTTTCAAGGTTCTTAGTTTCTTTGTATTGGGTTAGAACAATGGTCTTTTAACTCAGAGAAGTTTGTCATTATCCATCTTCTGAAGCCTGCTTCTGTCGATTCATCACACTCATTTTCTGTCTTGTTTTGTTCCCTTGATGGTGAGGAGTTGTGATCCCTGGGAGGGGAGGAGGTGTTCTGATCTTTGAAGGTTTCATCCTTTTCGTGCTAGTTTTTTCCCATCTTTGTGGATTAATCTCCCTTTGACTTTTGAAGTTGGTGATTTCAGGAGATATCTCTGGGTGGATGTCCTTTCTGTTGTGGTTGGAGCTATATCTTTTTTGGCCTGTAGAGGCGCTGCTAGGCTGCCTTGGATTCAGTCAGGTTGATTGGGTGGGTGGTCTTCCCCTGGGATTTGTTTGCAGGTGAAATTAGCCCCACCTTCCCAATAGCATCTCTCCTTCCCTGAGCACGATCTTCCTGGTTGGAGTCAAACGGCTGTATTCCTTGCCAAGCTCTCTGGCTCTTGGGCTTCAGTTTGAGTTTTGCTGGGGGTGGGGTTTGCCAGGCCTTATGACCTGTTTCCCTGCTTTCAACTCTGCCTCTTTCTGTGGGATACGTTGTTCTGTCCTGCTGGTGCTAGTCCAAACTTCTGCCATGGTCTGGCTGACAACTTACAGCACCATGTGGGAGTGGTGGCTCAAATTTGCATCAACAACCCACAGCGCCCCTCAGTCTGGCGGGGCTCTTGGCTGTGGGTTGCAGGAGGGATGACATAAGCACAGGATCCGAATCAGAGCACTGAGGGGGTGAAGTCCCCCAACCCTCCCAGCCAGCTGTGTGTTCCAGGTGGGGACGTGCCCCACCCTATCTTGGTTTGTTCTGCCTGGGCGGCTCTCACCCTGCTTTGGCTCCCTCCCTGGGCTACTTTCAGAGTCCTTTCAGTCCCCCCAAAATGAAGCCGGCACCTCACTTGGAATTGTGAAGTCTTCTAGCCCTCTGCATCTCATTTGCTGGGAGCTGCATTCCAGTGTCGTCTCTTCTCGGCCATCTTGGCGCCCCCTCCTAATTTTTATCTATGTATAATTCAATTAAAAGTCTATTAATTAACAAATTTTCTCCTGGAAGTTTTCCCTTACTGATTTATCAGTTTCTGATTACTCTTCATCTCTTTATCTGCTATCCTGGCTTGGTGCATGTTTATTTTTCTACTGCTCCTATTAGTATGTTCATGGATACAGTGGTTTTATTCCCAGCTAGTTCACAAACTCTAAAACAGCAACAATGTAAAAATGCCCATATAGACACTATATATACATAAATTACATAGGTTATAATTACCTATATATTATACAGGTATATCTATAATTATGTAGGTATATAATATGTAATTTTATGCATATATGTATAAAATTAAAGACTGGATATATGTTAAAAATATATAAAGCAAATTTGGGATGATTTACTACAGTTTTTCTGCTGCCATTTTCAATTCAGCAAGGACTTTGCGGGTCTCATCATAAGATATAAGGTCTGAAGCCTACAGTGATTTCAACATACACTAAAATGGCTCATAAAGTGTATACTAGAAATTTTCTATCACTTTCACTTAGGAATGTCAGCACGTGTTTTACATTAACCTTGAAGCATCCCAGATCAAACACATATTTCCATAAAAGATAATAGTCAACAGGTAATCATTTTCCCTCCATGTTTTTACAGAGACAAAGCTCTTTAAAAATAGAACTACAATTCCTACCTGGGAGACTTCTTTGTTCATAATGAATCCTCAAAACAAATATGGTCAAATCTTGTGTTCCAGGGCGTAGCTTCCCGGGGAATGGGATAATGACGTTTTCCAGAGGTGACTCTAGTCTCTTCACTCTCACCTCATTTAAGGCCAATTATACAAACTAGAATAAAAAGACAAAAATAAAAGCAGAAGGGAAGTTAGACTGCCATTTTATTCTCTAAGAAATAATAAAGGTCAATTATGCTAGAAAAAGAAAAGAAATGCAACTTTTAGAGTCAAATGGAAAAATATTTTCAAAAGACAATGGATAAAGATCTGATTTTACAACTGAAGTCCTTTTTGGTGATTAAGTATATATTCCTATTTGTGAATGTTGCTTAATTGCATTCTATCCTTAAACTTCTGAATGATCCATTTATATGTCTTTTAAAAGTTGTTTCTGGCTGCATTTGTATATATATCCTTCTTCCTGCTTATAAATTCAGATTTTTTTCATATTTTCAATTATCACATAATTCTTTACTTATGTAATACTCATATTTTACCTTCAAATTTTTGATTGAAAAAGTTTACAAACATTTTATATTTGTAATACTTCAAAATGATGGTAGTTAAGCTCTGGTTCTAATAATGATGAATTATCTTATATTAAACGAACTCGCCCACAGATAACAGTTATACACTCTGACAAAATATAAAAAACAACTGAAGAAATTGCAAAGTGAACAAGGCAGACAGAAATTTTAGAGGTTCTGATCATTGAAAGAAAGGAACGATATTGGGTGAGATACACACTTATAAGACTCTCCAGTAAAGTAACTCTTCCTAGTACTCCCACTAAGTGCAGAGAGACTAGCCTTAAAGGAGAAAACCAGTCTTATTGGCTTGAGGCATTAGAGAATGTAGATCAGAGCTAAATGAAAGCTGAAAATTGACTAGACTACAGACCTCACTTGAATTTTGCCAGTTTTTGCAAACACTCATTTTTTATATGTCTTCATTTACAATTCCATGACCTTTTAGCACATGTGCAGATTCATATAACTATACCACAATCAAGATTCACTGCTCCATCACCATAGGTAAATGAATTCTCTCTTGCTGTTTATAATCATATCCACCTTCCCCTTTCCTTAACTCTTGACAATTGCAATCTGTTCCCTATTTCTATAATGTGTCACTTTGAGAATACTACATAAATTGAATCATACATCATAAGATCTTTTCAAGTTGACTTTTTTTCACTCAGCATAATGCCGTTGAGATCCATTCAGTTTGGTGCATGTATCAACAGTTCATTCATTTTATTGCTCCGTGGTGCAGTGGTACCACAGTTTTTTTCACCATTTGTCCTTTAAAGTCCATTTGGGTTATTTGGTTTTTGGCTATTACAAATAGAGCTGTTATGAATATTGTGCACAGGCTTTTGTAAAAATGTTCGTTTTCATTTCAATGCCTAGGACTGTAATTGCTGATTGTACAGTTAAGTGTATTTTTGCCACGCAGTAATTCAGCTGTCTGCTAGAAGATAAATCAACACTCTTCAAAAAGAGACAACAATCCACAATATCATCCACAATATCCAGTACACAACAAAAAATTACTAAACATGCAAAGAAGGTAGAAAATGTAACTCCAGATCAGGAGAAAAGGTGGTCAATAGAAATACGACAGAAGATGATTTAGGTGCTGGAATGACCTAACAAAGATGTGAAAGTAGTTATTATAAACATGTTTAAAGATTAAAAAAATATATATATATGATTATGGGTAAACACATGAGAAATGCTTACAGCAAACAGAAACTGATAAATAAATGGAAATTCAAGAGCTAGATAGTTCAATACAAATTTTAAGATTCACTGGCCAGACTTAAAAGATTTGTAACAGCAGAAAAACAAGTCAGTGAACTTGAAAATAGTACCCAGTCTGAAGAACAGAGAGAAAAGAAACTATACAACCACACACACATCCCTTCTGTAATCTGGGGAAGCCACACACACACACACACCCCTTCTGTAATCTGTTGGCAATACCAAGCATGTAATACACACACATGCAAACACATCCCTTCTGTAATCTGTTGGCAATACCAAGCATGTAATACACACACACTCTGTTGGCAATACTCAGCATGTAACACACACACACACACACACACACACACACACACACACACACACCTTCTGTAATCTGTTGGCAATACCAAGCATGTAATACACACACACACATACACACACATACATACACACACACACAGACATATACACACACACACACTCCTTCTGTAATCTGTTGGCAATATCAAGCATGTAACTGGATTCCCAGAATGACAGGAGAAAGACACTGGGGCAGAAACAGTATTATGGAAAAATAATGATTGAAAATTTCCAAAATCTGGTGGAAAAAAAAAAAAAACCTGTCAGATCCAGTGTCTCAATAAATCCCACTCAGAATAAATACAGAGAAACTAACTCTGGCAAAG
>NW_016107316.1:16062661-16150731 GCF_001604975.1 Cebus imitator | reverse complement strand
AAAAAAAAAAAAAAAATAAGAGAAAAATTTGAAACTGGCTTGGGAAAGGTGGCACATCACATACAGGAAAACAAAGATATAAATGGTAACAGATTTCTCATTGGTAACAACAGAGGCAAGAAGATAATGAAATATTCCCTAACACTCTCGTGGAAGCTGCTTTCCTCTCCTGGATTCCATCTTTCTGGATTCTCTCACTCAGTGTGAGAGTTAGCCGTTTCTTTCTCTCTCCTTCTCCTGTTTCTCTCTCTCTTTAAATAAATCACTTTCTACAAACAAACAAACAAAAAAGATAATGAAATAATTTCTTCCACTAAAATGCTGCAAGGGGGAAAAAAAACCTATCAACCCCCAATTTTGCATCCAGCAAAAATATCCTTAAAAAAACTGAAGGCAGAATTAAAAACACTTTAACATCACCAAATGTAATCTGTTGTAAGATTAATATATATGAAATGCTAAAGAAAATTTTTCAGGCTAAAGGAAAAGATGCTAGATAAAGTCAGATCTACAAAACAGAAGCAAAAGTATCAGAAATCATAAATATGAGGGTAAAGAAAAAGGACTATGTATTTTTAATTCTCTTAAGACATAACTGATTATATAAAATATATTAAAATATATAAAATATTATAGCATTTGCAACACATTAAATGTTAATTATATTACAACAATAGCACAAAGGATGGGAAGGTATAAATGGAATTATACTGTTGCAAGGCCCTTAAATTTTACATAAAGTATTATAACATTAACTATAAATACATTTATAAATTAATGATACATATTTTAATTCTTAGAGCAGCCACTTAAAAATTATAAAAGGGTAGTGTTCAAAAGGTCATAAAGGTATTTGAAAATATAAAAAAGTATAGCTAAAAAGTTAACAGGAATTGTCAGCACCCTACTAAAAAATATTTGGTTAACCCAAAAGAAGGCAAGAAAGGAGGAAAAGAAGAATACATAACAAATGTGATCTTAAACCCAACCATAATAATTACATTAAACATAAAGTAACCAAACATTACAATTAAAAGATGGAAACTAGATAAAAAGCAAACCCACCCTATATGCTGTCAATAAGAGATAAAGTTTATGTAAGAAAGCAATATAAATATTAGCAATAGTAGAATTCAGGACTAGGAATGTAACTAAAGATAAAAAGGGAAGTTTCATAAAAGGGCCAATGCATCAGGAAGACAGAATCATAATTTTAAAAAAAATTTAATTGTTTTAGAGATGGGGTCTTGCTAGCTTGCCCAGACTGGTCTTGTGTTCCCAGGCTTAAGTGATCCTCCTTCTGTGGTCTCTCAAAGTGCTAGGACTATAGGTGTGAGCTGCCATGCCTAGCCAGAATCATAAATGTTATGCAAATAACAAAGCTTCAAAATAAATCAAGCAAAACCTAACATAACTTAAAAAGAGAAATAGAAAAATATATACATATCATTGAAGATTTTAACATTCCTCTCTCAATAACAGATGGAACAACTAGATTTTTAAAAATCAATAAGGAAACTTAAGATTTGAAAAACCGTGATATGCTTCTGGATTCCCTAGCAAAAAGAAAAAAAGAAAGAAAGAAAAACAGTGATAACTAGCTTGTCCTAAATGGACATTCATAGAACAGTACAACCAACAACTGGCAAATGTACTTTTTTTTTCCAAATATACATGAAATATTATTCAAGATGAAACAAATGGTGAACCAGTTTTTACATCACACATTTCTAAAGACTGAAATCTTAAAGGGTATGTTCTTTCACTACTATGGAATTAAATTAGAAACCATCAATTTATACAGAATTTGGCAGCATGCCTGTTAATGGCCTACAGTGAAAGAAAAAATGCAATGGAAATTAGAAAATAAGTGAAACTGAAATAAACATATGACATCAAAATCTGTTCAATGGCTCTAAAGCTGCATTTATACACTGCTTATATTTTAAAACAAAAGTTTAAAATCGCCGGGCGCGGTGGCTCAAGCCTGTAATTCCAGCACTTTGGGAGGCTGAGGCGGGTGGATCACGAGGTCAAGAGATCGAGACCATCCTGGTCAACATGGTGAAACCCCGTCTCTACTAAAAATACAAAAAATTAGCTGGGCATGGTGGCATGTGCCTGTAATCCCAGCTACTCAGGAGGCTGAGGCAGGAGAATTGCCTGAGCCCAGGAGGCGGAGGTTGCGGTGAGCCGAGATCACACCATTGCACTCTAGCCTGGGTAACAAGTGTGAAACTCCGTCTCAAAAAAAAAAAAAAAAAAAGTTTAAAATCATAGATACAAACTAAAAATAATACATTTAATATTATAATCAATGGAATAAATATGGATAACTGAAAAAAATAAAACTAAAAGTTGGTTTTTTGAAAAGGTAAAAAATTGATAAAACTGTAGCAAGACTGATCAAGAAAAACTTAAAAACACAAATTACTAATATTAGAAATGTCAGGGATAGGCCGGGAATGGTGGCTCATGCCTGTAATCCAAGCACTTTGGAGGCCAAGGTGGGCGGATCACCTGAGGTCGGGAGTTCAAGACCAGCCTGAACAACATGGCGAAACCCCGTCTTTAAAAAAAAAAAAAAAAAGAAATCTCAGGGATGTCACCACAGATCCTACAAATAGAGTGTTCTGAACATTAAACAAATCAATTCAGTAATTGAGATAAAATTTAAAAATCTGAAATTTTAAATTTTTTATTTTAATTTTTATTAAAATCACCAAAGAAAGAAGCAGACTGTATATATTAAATACATTTGTAATTAAAAAACAAAAACAAAACTCCAGGTCCAAAGGGCATCACAAGTTCTATCCAACATTTAAGGAAGTAATAATGGCAATCTTTCACACTTTCAGGAAAACAGAAGAGGAATATTTTCCAATATTTTTTTTTATTGCATTTTAGGTTTTGGGGTACATGTGAAGAACATGCAAGATTGTTGCATAGGTACACACATGGCAGTGTGATTTGCTGCCTTCTCCAATATGTTTTATTAGGCAAGCAGAATCCTAATACTAAAACCCGGCAAAGATATTAACAGAAAAGAAAATCAGCCTCATGAGTACAGATTTATAAAAAATAAGAATAGACTACTATCAAGTGGTATATCCAAGGAATGTAAGGCTGATTTAAAATTCAAAAACCAATATTCTGACAGGAGATTAATATCCAGAATATACAAGGAACTCAAACATCTCAACAGCAAAACAAAACAAAACAAAAACTGATTTTAAAAAGGGCAAACAATCTGTACAGGCATTTCTCAAAAGAAGACATACAAGTGGCCAAAAGAAGTCATATAAAAAAATGAAGTCACATGAAAACATGCTCAACATCATTAATCATCAGGAAGATACAAGTCAAAACCACAATGAAGTAGTCATCTCACCCCAGTTAGGATGATAGCTATTACCAAAAAGACAAAAAATAACAAATGCTAGTAAGGATGTGGAGAAAAGAGAAATTTTAAACACTATTGGTGGGAATGTAAATCAGTACAGCCACTATGGAGAACAGTATGGAGGCTCCTCAAAAGAAAAAAAACTACAAATAGAACTACCATATAATCCAGCAATCCCAGTACTTGGCATTTAGCCAAAGGAAAGGAACTCAGTATATCCAAGAGACATCTGCACCACCATGTTGACTGCAACACTATTTACAATAGCTAAGATATGGAATCAACCTGGGTGTCCAACAACAGATAAATGGATAAAGAAAATATGGCATAGATACACAACAGAGTATTATTCAGACATTTAAAAAAAAAAAAGAATGAAATCCTACTATTCATGGCAACGTGACTGGAACTGGAAGACATAATGTTAGGTGAAATAAGTCAGGAACAGAAAATTAAACATCACATGTTCTCACTCCTATGTGGAAGCTAAAAAAAAGTTGACCTCATAGAAATAAAAATAGAACATAAGATACTAGAGGCTGGGAAGACTAGGGGGAAGAGAGATAGGGATAGAGAGAAATTTGTTGAAGGATACAAAATTATAGTTAGATAGGAGGAATAAGTTCTTGTGTTCTATACCACTGTTGGATAACTACAGTAAACAATATATTGTGTAGTTTCAAACATCTAGAAGAAAGGTGATGAGTGTTGTCAACACAAAGAAATGATAAATGTGTGAGATGATGGATATGCTATTAATAATCACCCTGAGCTGATCACCATACATTAGATGTATCAGACATCGCTATGTATCCCATAAATATGTACAATTATTATTTGTCAATTTAATAATTAACATAAAAATTTAAATCTATGTAGTTTACCATATTAACAGAATCTTTAAAAAAATCCCAGTGGATGTAGAAAAAGCATCTGAGAAAAATGAGCACCCATTCAAGGTAAAACTCTAAGTTACTCCTTCAATCTGGTAAGGGGGATAAATGAAAAACCTACAGCTAGTATTTTATATAATTGTAAAATATTGCAAGTTCTCATAATATTGTATTCAAGTCAAGAATGTTCATTTTCACCACGTCTATTTATCATTTAATATAGTGGAGTTACTACTCAGGGCAAAAAGGCCAGAAAAAAAAAATTTAGGAAAGAAAGAACTACAATTGTCTTTATTTATTTAAAAATGAATTTTTTGTCAATAATTTTAAGGAATACGAAAACCAATTATTAAAATTAAGTGAATGTGGCAAGATGAATATATGATACAAAGGTGAATAAGTGAATTTAGTAAGGCAAATTCACAAGGTATGTATACAAAAGTTGTTTCTATACAAACATAGCAAACAATTGGAAAATAACATTTAAAAAATTTATTTATAATAGCATCAAAACCAAAATACTTAGGAATTAATTTAATAAACCCTATGGCAAGACTTAAAACTTTGCTGAAAGACACAAAGAGATCTGAAAAGCAGTGATTTCACATGTTTATGGATTTAAAGACTGAATAGTATTAAGATATCAGTTCACTCCCAGATTAATTCATATATTCAAAAAGAAAATGAGCGGCTTCCTTTATGCATATCTAATGTATTTTATTGTCAATAAATACAAACCTATTTTAAATAATATATTTGTAAATTTTTTAATGTTTGTTTGGGTTTTTTGCTTTTTATATAAAAACTACATTTTCTCTAAATCATGATGATTTCCGCAATGGTGAATTCCATTTTAAGGCAGAATGTTTAATGTTAGCAAATTGAATTGTGCCTATCAACTGGAACCTGACCTCTTACTGCCCCTCCAAATTAAGTGCTTTTTATATTTTCAATTTCTTTTCTTTCCTTGACTTAAACTCATACTTCAAAAACTCAAAGAAACTTAAACTTCCAGCTTTTCATATTGGCTTATAATTAAACTATTAAAGAAAGGGATTTGCAGTTAGATTAGCCCGTAGTTCCCATTGTATATGTCTAGTTTACCTGCATTTGTAATAAACTTAGTGCCCTAAAACATTTCATAGGGGATGAGATTCCTTTTGATTACTACTTTGTAAATGGTAAGTAGTCATTATATATATTTATAGTCATCCACAAACCCAGGTTCTGCCTTACTATTTGACTTCCAAGAAAAGGCACTCCCAAAAATCATTTGTGTACTTTACCTGTATGTACAATGTTTGCCAAATAATGCCACTGTCTTTTTAAAAACCTGAGAGTTTTCATGGGTACTTTTTCAAAACCAAGGAGTAACTAAAGCCAGATGGAAACCTATGAATGAGTCAAGGTGCCCAGAGTGGCTTGCTCATGCTGATGAACTCATGGCCAATCGTGCAAGGGAACAGGAAAACCATGCTGACGGGGAGGCTTAGCATAGTCACTTAGGGACTGCACGAAGGCAGAAAGCATATGATGAATCCATATTCAAAAAAGATATGCAGATGGTGAGAAGTGAAAAATATGAAAAGCAAGAGATAGGTGACACACAAAGACCAAAAGAGACGGGAAATATGAAGAAATAGAGGAGAAAGAATGACGCAGATAATCTGATGTTTATTATTATGGAATCAGTAAGCTTATTCTTCTAAATATTAATTATTTAGTAATTACATGATTATTACATGATCACCTGTGTTATCCAGAGTTCAATATTTTAAAAGTGTTTTCTAGGGCAGGTATAGGGTGGCTCACACCTGTAATCTCAACACTTTGGGAGGTCCAGGCAGGAAGATCACTTGAGGCCAGGAGTTTGAGAATAGCCTGGGCAACAAAAAAAATGAGGCTGGGTCGCTAAAAAAAATTTAAAAATAAGCCAGGCAAGGTGGTGTGTGCCTGTAGCCCCAGCTACTCAGTTAGGGAGCTAAAATGGGAGGATCGCTTGTGCACAGGAGTTGAAGGCTGCTGTGAGCTATGATCGAGCCACTATGCTACAGCCTGGGTGAAAGAGTGTGATCTTGTCCCTAGGTTTAAAAAAAAAAAAAAAGGTTTTCCCCCACTAGGAATCAGGTGTAGGACACCTGTTATGGATAGAGCAAACCCCTAATAAACCCCCACAGAGATTGGACATGGCTAGAAGCTTCCAACTCCTAGTTTTAATTTGTCCCTCATGGGTACAGGTCCTTCTATCTTCATTATTTGTTTCTGATGCTGGATTCTGGCATATGTACCGGCTAATGTAGTACCTCAACTCCCATTTAAGAATCAGGTAAGAAAGCAACGTGATAAAAGACTACCTATAATGCACCTAACACATAGAAGGAATAAAAAGGATATGTAGAAAACACTCTTGCTTTGTTATTTTGGAGTTAGGCAAAGGGCCAGAATTTAAAGATAAGAAGAAAAACACAACGACTAAATAGCTACACATCTATCACTCAGAATTAACAATAGTAAACATTGTGATATATTTATTTTCTTTTTAAAGAAATGAAGCATTGCTGACAAAGCTAAAGTCCCCATACTCACAGCCCACCCTGTTTCTTCCCCCTCCCCTTGACCGAGGTAATCATTATCATGAATTTGGTACATATCCTCCTGGTCAATTTTCTATATCATTTTTAGATATACATATATCCATAAACAATATGTTTTACATTTTGAAATATACACTTAAAATTTATATATACCATACATATTCTGCATTTTGCTGACTTCATACATTACATGTTTTGGAGTTCTATCCATGTTGAAGTGTGTGTGTGTTCTTTCATATGTATATGTAAATATACCACCACACCTTAGCCTTTTTTGTATTTAGGTTGTCCATACGTTTTCATTATTACAAATAATGGCTCAATGAATGTCTTTATACACAGCAGCTTGTCCAGATCTTCATATGCACAACAAGTACAAGAATTTCTAATGGCAATATCCAGAAGTAGAATTTCTAGATTGTAATACATGCATATGTCTAACTCCACTTGCCATTGAGCAAACTGCTTACCAAAATAATTGTTTCACATTTCCACCAGAGTGTGTAATTTGAGAGAACCATTTTCCCCATATCCTTCCCAATGCTTGATATCATTAGACTTTATTTTTTTACTCTTTCAAATGGATGAAAAATGGTATCTCATTTCAATTTGCATTTCCCTGAATAGAAGCCTAGGCATCTAAGTTTGCTTTTTAGATTTCCTATTCTTTAAATGAGTATTGGTCTCTTTTCATCTATTACTCTAAGCACTCAATAAGCACTTTGTCTTCAATTGTGAGAAATTTTCTTGAATTATACTATACATTATTTCTTTATTTTCATTTATTCTGTTTTCCCTTTTTTGGAATGTTTCATAATACAAAGTTGGCCCTCCTGGACTAGACTCTTTATCTTCTGCTTATTATTTCTTTGCTGTTTAGCTCTAGTTTCTAGAAAATTTTCCTCAACTTATTGTCCGATATTTCTTTGAGTTTTTCTTTTCTACTGTATGTTCTTAATTGGTAAAAATTCTTTTTTGTTCTCTCAATGTTCTTTTTAAAATATCCCACTCTTGCTTTATGGATGCAGTATCCAGTCTTTCTTCAGGTATTTTGCACATGCACATACATGGGTATTTGTATATATATGTGTGTATGCATATATATCTATACATGGCTATATGTGTACGTATGTGTATGTATATATGTATGTATATCCATACATATACATAAAGTTTTCTGGGCTGCATGGTCTATTTTCTCCAGTTTTTTTTTTTTCCTATTTGCTTATTTTGGCTTCTGTTATTCATATTAGAAGCTTTCCTCAGATGCCCAATGGTATTTAGTTGTTTGGGTACACAAAGTTGATTGAAAGCTCTAGTTATATACATGGGGTTTACTGACTATGACCTTCCCTACAACAGGGCAATATGTCCAGGCTCTTTGTGAGGGCACAACTATTTATGTGAGAAACCTGACTCCCATTTTCTAATACTTAGTTTATTTTTCAAACACCCATACATATGTAAAGTAGTTTCACATTGTTAACCTATACCCCTATAAGAAACCTTACTAAGTAAAGTATTTATGTATAATTCTTTTTGTCTTTAGGTTTTTCTTCTTGAGTTGTTGAGATTCCCAAAAAGATTCCTCCTATTTCCTCCCTGGACGCTAAAGGCCTAGTTTTCCATTTGGGAGCCAATAATGGAGAAGGGGGCCAGGGGTTCTCAGCATCTGAAATGCCAGTACTCATTTAATTCCTCTTCACCTTCAATGTGACTGGTGTCCACTAGCCAAGAGACTCTGTTTTAACCCAGAATATGGACCTCATGTCTTCCACCTGTCAGGATGAGGGAAGCGCATAAACACAGTGAAAAAGAGTGAAGAAGGAGACCAGGGCATCTAATGGCTTTTTAAATAGCTTTTAAACCATCTTCCTTATTTTAGTCTGCTTTCCTTCTTAACTTCCAGAGTTACATAATACTACTATCAAGCCTTTTGAAGATTCACCAGTATCAGTTCAATTGATCACTAGCTTTCTTCCCTTAAAACTGGGCTTTCTCAAGTTTAGTGAGATTGCTACTACTATTGTAGCTGTTTTACCTCTTCAAAAATTTTGTCATATTCCCTCCCATTCTCCTAGTTGCCCTGGATTTATGACTTTTAAAAACACTTCTTTCTTCTTTCTTTCTTTCTTTTTTTTTTTTTTTTTTTTTTTAACTAAAGTGGTTTTGAGAGGGAACAATACTTAGTATGTGCTCAGTCTACCACTTCTACCTGGAATCAAATACTATATACTATTATTTCTAAAATTTTATTTATTCTAATCTTTCTGTGATTTCATAATTATTCAAAATTTTTAGTTCATGTATGTATTATAACCTTAATCTTTTTGAGAATTTAAAAATCCACTATTCTGACATATTTTTTTCCTTTCTTTCTGAGACAGAGTCTTGCTCTGTCACCAGGCTGGACATTCTTGAGAACCAGTAAACAACTGAAATTACTCAATAACATAAAGAATTATATGACAGAAATAGAATTAACAATAGGCAGCAAGGCCTATGCAACAGTTCATTGGAAAGACATGGGAAAAGAACCAGCTTTCGACCAAGAGAATGGCCCTCTGTACATACAAGCTGACAACTTGGATTGTGACTTTTAAAACAAGGCAAAAAAAAAAAATCCATCTTTCATTACCAAATATTGCCTATGACATGCCTGTCAAAAGAAATTGTGGTTTAATATTCCTTCTCTTTTTAAATCACTGTTCTTAAGTCTATCTTATCTAAGTATCGCTTAATAATGTTCTCTCTTGTAAGGAAGTAAAAAAAACAAACTTACCAACTAGAGTACAGTATTTATATACCTCAAAGGACAGTAAATTCTCTCACCCTGGTATACTGAGGTGTGATGAAAGTTTGTTAACTACAACAAAAATTAAAATACCAATGATTTACACATTATTTACTAAAATTAGAGTAGATTCAAGATTATTATAATATGACTTTAACTTATCCTCTTTAGGATATACCTTTTGATGGGGAGAGAAATGAATAAAGTTAGTCAAAATTCCCAGTGTTCTGGGACTCATAGTTTACGTTAGCTATACTGCCATCCAGTAGTGAGTCATTATAAATAAACCATTAACACTAATGGCAATTATAAATTGTTTTTGTAGCATGGAGTTATGATTCCATAGTAACTTATGTCTACTTGTAATTATACCTCAAATAAATTTAAAAAGAAGGTGCCTGAAAAAGAAGGTTTGAATAGATCAGTGTTTTGGTTGAAAGAATGCAGGATTAACAAAAGAATGAAGAAAGAATATTATCAACTTTCCTATTAATGATGACATAAGTCATGCTCTCTAAATTGCAAATGAAAAAGACTTAAATACAAATTGAAATCAAATCACCCATAATGTTAAAAACATTGTAAACATTTAAAACATTATAAAATATTTGACACGTGTAAAGTCTGACTTCTCCATAGACTTTAAAATAAAGTTGTTTGCTTTTGTAATAGAATAGCAATATTTACTTACTTTTCTTTGTTAATCTTTCACTTTAAAAAAGCGATTTCATTGTTTTTATGATTACAAAATGCTTTTATGAAAAATTTGCAGTCTCTCTACAGAAAAGAACTTATTTCTTCACATAATTTTTTAGGTGACTAAAAATCTAGGAATTCATGAGTGCTGTTAGAAGATATAATTGCATTATGTTGGAAAGATATGAAAACTGTTGCTCTGTGGTCACATCAAGATTCCAAGGGGAATCTCACTGGGTAATCTATCTGAGCACCATTAGTACGTGGCAAGAATTCCACCAGTGGACCAGTAATAAAGAGAACCATGACCTCAGAGAAAGTCTCTTGGATATGTACAACAAGACATATGAAGAAGAATGTTTATGCGAGCAGTGTTTATAAGAGCAAAAGACAGGAACAACTCAAATGTCCATCAATAATAGAATCTGGTATGTTGATACAATAAAACTTCACACCAGTGAAATAAATTAACAGCTTCGGTTATCCCCATCTGCCTACCGGTAACCACATTCTCTTCTTACAACTGCGACAGTATAGCATTAAGATCAAAAGTAAAGATTCTGGAGTCCAACTCCATTAGTAGCTTTTTGATCTTAATCTTTCCATGCCTCCATTTCCTCATCTACAAAAAGTGGGATAATACTTGCACCTAGTCAAGAATTGTTCAGAGAGTAAACATTTAATATTTTTAAGTTACTTAAAACAGTGTCTGGCACATGATAAACACTGTGGAAGTGTTTGATTAATAACCAGACCACAGCCAGCTAAATTTAATTTGTCTTCTACCTGGCCCCCACCTTTCTAATGGCGGCATTATGTTTTCCCTTAGTTTCTGCATGACTTGGATGTCACACATTCCTTTAATTATTCATTATATCCTCCTATTTCACTAACATATATTTAGGAGATTTTATGTACCTTTTTGCTTTGCTTTGTTTTTAAATTTCATTGTTCCTAGGAAGATATTAGTGTTAACATTCTAAGTTTAAAGATTTAAAGTTTTTTAAAAAGCACAGTACAAAGTCAACCCAGGGTATTTTGTTATATCTTAATTTTTACTTCCTGCCTTTGAAAAAAGGCAGATTACAAACATTTATAAAATGTGTTTGACAGTCTGTATATTAACTACTAAATCTAAAATATTCATGACCCTTACATAAACCATTGTATTTACGTTAAAGAGATAAGCACTGAAAAGCCTAAACTAGTAGATTTCAATATTACTAATTCTGGAAATCTATTTCGAAGACAAACTATTCTCAAAAGAGTGGTGCTAATTTTTTTTAAATGTTCTATTCTAAGTGCCTGCATGCATTTGCCTATTTATTAAGTTCCAAACTAAATTCCTCCATTCTCCTTTACTTTACTTTTTCCCATCCACAAAAAGGTACCTTCATACTCATTCAATTACTGCTATCCAAAACCTACATATCACCACCCTTGAAATTGTTACTGTATCACACTTTATATATTCAATCAAGCTTATTCACCTTATAAATTCAAACCAAGCACCACCTAATCTATTCCCCTGAACACACGCAAATCCAGTATCCTATTCCTGTGCAAATACCCCTTCCACAGGGTTATATCTCACTTGTGATAAAATCCAAAACTCACAGCATAGCCATTCTTCCCAAAGCATACTATACTTTAGCCACATTGGCCTTTCTTAAGTTTCTCCTATTCCCCAATCTTTCTTCCCCACTCTAAGGCCTTCCCTACAATATATTATCTGCTATGAATAATCCCTCATACCTTCTTCATCTAATCCAATTCCTATTCGTGTTCAAACTTCAGTTAGAATTTGACTTCTCTTAATGCAATAATCAAAATCAGCCTTCCATTACACTTTCATGTCATTTTCTAACTTTTCCTTCACAGCATTTTTTCCACTATTTTGATTTACATATTAGCTGTGCGATTATATGTTTAGTGCAGATCTCTCTAACTAAACTGTAAGCTCCACGTAGGTATTTTTAATCTTGAGCAGAGTAGATACACAACATTAAAAAAATTAATGTATGGAATTAATGAACTTGCTCTAATTCAACAATCCTAATATAGTTAAAAGCTCAAAGAAAATGAACTCTAATCATTAGGCTGATCAAAGAACATTACCAATTTTTCTATACAAACCCATGAGCAGAATAATGGCATGGGGTGGGGTACGTATCAGATTATTAATATAAGGAATTAGGCACAGATTTGAAGAACAGAGGGAGGAAGGAAAACTAAAACATAATTAGTAAAACTGCTAGATTAGCCTCTACTACTTGGAGGAAGAGTTTTTTTTTTTTTTTTTTTTAATCATTTTTTTTTTTTTTTTTTTTTTTTTTTTTTTTTTTAATCATTATTCTGCAATAAAATTTCTCTCTGTATTTGCCACAAGAGAGAAACAACAAGGTGTTAAAGAAAACCCACATTCAAAAAGCTAAAAATTAAACCTAACACCTAAACTGTAGGTGTTTAGCTCTTTCCTAAAGAAAAACTCTACTTAATCAAAAAGCTTCTACGGAGGACCATCAAAACCAAGTTGTTCTAAATCTCCAAAGCATTAACGCAGGATGCTCAGATAGGATTTTAATTTCCAATATAGGTTTTATATGTGTTAGAAAGTAGCATTCTACTAAGGCCGAAGACAAAGTAAATATTAAATCTCTTTAGGTAATAGTTAAAACTGGCATGTATTTTATCTGATAACTGTTTGCATTACTAATTTCTTCTATGTGCAGGTTCTATCTACTCCACCACACTATTAACTGACAAAGACAGTCTTACTAGTTCTTTGTACCCCTTAAGGATAGCAAAGAACAGCTACTAAAGCTAACATTTGTTTCTAAATATTGAGATTTATTTTTATCATATATCTAAATGACATATTACCTTTTAAAATAGTGACCAGCATATGTGCTTAGAGATTTTAATAAGTAATTCCATTTTGGGGGATGCAAAGTTTAATTATATAACTAAGTGTGCTAATTTATATCACACTTAACCATTACTTTCCATATGGTGACATGCACAGTGGTGGGGTAGGAGGTGAGAAATGATAAACAGAAACCTAGCCTTAACTTAAAAAAAAAAAAAAGGTATGAAATATTAGGGAGGCATTTAAAAATCAAATTATAAAACACTTGTTTTTTTATTTCTTTTACTCACTATACATCTTTTTTCTAATAGGCTGTCATTCAATCCTCAAATACTTAAAAGCCTAATATGTGATAGGTACTGTACCAGGTGCTAGGGATACAGCAGTGAACAAGAGAGATGAAGGCCCGACTCTCCTTTAGCTTACATTCTAGCAGGAAGAAAAGGAAACAGAATAATGCGGTAGAGAGTGACTGGCAGAGATATTTTAGAAGAGTGATTAAGGAGAGTTTATACATGAGGGGAATATCTGAGCTGAGACCACATGTAAAATCTTAATCCCATAATATGAAATCAGTCATTTCATAGTATGCATGCAATAAAAACCCAGTAGAAACTCTTATCCTCTTTTACTAATCTTGAACTCCTCACTGTTAACAAAGTAGTGCTGATATTTAGATATCCAGGTAACACCCAAAATTTAATAGGTCAAAAAGAAAATCCTCATTTCTACCACTTAAAGTCACTACTAAATACATTGCTATCCCCAGCAACCATACTACCACTTCCCCAGCTCTCTTGGTTCTTAGAACTGCTTCAGTCAGCTCTCCTTGCTTTTCCTTTACTGAATCCATTGAAATCTTTCCCTCTAATTCTTTTCCATCTAATTCTTTCCCTCTAGAGTTTATCAGAACAGCATCACATTCATTATTTTCAAATCATCTTTATAATCCATACTGTTAGCAATCCAAGTCTGAAGCACTTTAACAGCATGTCTAACCCCTGTCCTGGTCTGCCTATACAGTATAACCTGCAGAACAAGTCCCTACCTCCCATGTTCACAATGTCACACTCCTAGTACCACTCAACAGTGCCTTTCCATACAGAATTCACACTCTGGCTACCTGGCAGTCAAGCTCTCCCATTATCACAGCTGGCAACGACAGAGCTTAAATATACATGAAGAAAAAGAGACGAAATTAAATAGAGAAAAACATACGCTCTGCTATAAAGATTTTAATGCCCCTCTCTCAGCATTTGATAGAAGAACCAGACCCCTCTAAAACAAAAATCAATAAAGACTTGGTAGAACTGATCAGCCACCTTGACCTAAGTGACGTTTTTAGAACACTATACCCAACAAGTATAGAATACATTCTTTTTGAGTACATGTAATTTCACCAAGATTGATATGACTTATGTTGATAAGTCAAAATAAATTTAAGAGGATTAAACTTTTCAGAGTTTAACTTTTACAAATTAAAAACCAGTAACAGTAAGACATTTAGAAAAACTCCAAAACTTCAAATGTTTAAAACTAACACACTTTTAAATAATCCATGGATTTAAAAAAAAAATTGAATTATTTCAAATGGTATGTAATGAAAAATGCAAATAAAAATACATATAGGCTGGGCACAGTGGCTCATGCCTGTAATCCCAGCACTTTGGGAGGACCAGGTAGGTAGATCACGAGGTCTGCAGTTTGAGACCATCCTGGCCAACATGATGAAACCTGGTCTCTACTAAAAATACAAAAATTAGCTGGGCATAGTGATGAGCACCTGTAGTCCCAGCTATTCGGGAAGCTGAGGCAAGAGAATTGCTTGAACCCAAGAGGCAGAGGTTGCAGTGAGCCAAGATCGTGCCACTGCACTCTACCCTGGTGGTAGAGCAAGATTCCATCTCAAAACAAAACAAAACAAAAAAACCACATATAAACATCTGGATAACAGCAAAAGCAGTATTTAGAGGGGAAAGGATTTTTTAGCTTTAAATGTTTCCTTTAGGGGAAGTAGATTTCCTAAGATTCTATTTAAGAAGCTAGGAAGAAAAGAGCAAAGTAAACTCAAAGGAAGTAAAAGAAAGAAAACAATGCAGAAATCAATGAAAGAAATAAAACAGTAGAAAAAATTAACAAAGCAAAAGTTAGTTCCTTGAAAAGATCAACAAAAGTTTAAATCCCAGCTCATGTGGCCATGAACACATTCTCACCTTTCCTTCAACTTTGCCTGAAATCAATATGGAGGCATATTCTAGACTGCAGCCACAAACAGCACTCATCTCTCATTTAGTTCTTGGTTCTTAGAATTGCTAATCTTCCCAATCTTCTACATGAGGGGTCCGCAAACTATGGTTCCCAGGCTAAATCAGGTCCACCACCTGTTTTTGTATAGCCTGTGAGCTAAGAACAGTTTTTTCTTTTTTTTTTGAGATGGAGTCTCACTCTGTCACCCAGACTGGAGGGCAGCGGTGCGATCTCAGCTCACTGCAACTCCCACCTCCTGGCTTCAAGCGATTCTCGTGCCTCAGCCTCTCAAGTAGCTGGGATTACAGGTGTGTACCAAAACTGGCCAGTTTTTACACTTTTAAATGGTTGAAAAAAGTCAAAAGAAGAATAATGTTCATTTCATGACACAACAAAATTACATGAAATTCAATTTCAATGTCCGTAAAAAAAGTTTGTTGGAATACAGACTCATTTGAAAATTATATGAAACTCAATTTCACTGTCCATAAACAAAGTTCTGCTGGAATACACTCACACTCATTTGTTTATGACTTACTGTCTATGGTTGCTTTCACACTACACCAGCTGAGTCCAGCAGCTCCTGTATGGTTGGCAATGCCTACAGTATTTACTATCTGGTCCTTTCTCCTCCTCTTACTCTTTCTCCTCCTCTCCATTCTCTGTCAATTCATGCATCCATCCCAAGAGTCAGCTCAAAATCTACTTATGAAAAATGTCATTTTTACTTCCTGGAAAATATTCTGTTGAAAATATTCTACATTGATATATAGAGTAGTATCTTCTATATGTATATGTTGTTTCATCAGTTAGCAGCAACTTCCCTAAGAAAAGATTTCTATCTGCCATTCAGCAACAAAACACTCTGTAGCATTTGAACATCTGGTCCACTAAATGGACCAGAGTCAAGAAAATTACCCTTGCTTCTTCTCACCTGAAGTAAAGACCAAAGCCAGTGAGGGAAGTGGGTTTGGTGGGCAGGGAGAACAAGGGGAGAGAATCTATTGAAAAATGAATATGCATACATTCAAAACTTTTTGTTTTTATTAAAGATAAATACAGAAATGTAACCTGTCTGCTTTCTGAAACTAAAGCCTTATTTTCTCTGCTTATGACAAAACTATTTACCTTATGAATCAAGAATAGAAAACAGAAAAATTAGTTGTTTAATAGCCCCTTCTTTCCCATAGATTGTCAGTTCTTAAATATTTTTGGTTTAAGGATCCCTTTATACTTTTAAAAATTATCAGCTGGGAGTGGTGGCTCACACCTGTAATGCCAGCACTTTGGGACGCTGAGGTGGGTAGATCATGAGGTTAGGAGATTGAGACCATCCTAGCTAACATGGTGAAACCCCATCTCTACTAAAAATACAAAAAATTGGCTGAGCGTGGTGGCACGCAACTGTAGTCCCAGCTACTCAGGAGGCTGAGGCGGGAGAATCGCTTGAACACGGGAGGCAGAGGTTGCAGTGAGCCGAGATCATGCCACTGCACTCCAGCCTGGGTGACAGAGTGAGACTCCATCTCAAAAAAAAAAAAAAACAACTTATGAAGGACCCAAAGAAGTTTATTTAACATGGGTTACCAACATTTAATGTACTTAAATTAAAACTGAGAACAGCCCTTTAATAACCCATTTTTTTTTTCTTTTACTGCAACTATGTAGTAACAAAGAAGATAACCAAGAATGCAACTGGGTAATACAGCCTCAGTTTAGCAGAAGGCACCAATTTTACCTTCCATTATTTTTGTACTATCAGTGAAAATGTTTACACAATAGAAAAGGAACATCTTAATATTATTAATAAAACAATTTTGACATTGTAGACTCCATGAAAAGGTCTTAGGGGCTCTGCAATAGACCGAATTGTGTCACCCTCTAAAATTCATATGTTGAAGTCCTAACCCCCCAATGTGACTGTATTTGGAGACAGGGTCAACAAGGAGGTAATTACACCCAGTCCAGTAAGTCTGGTGTCCTTACAAGAAAAGGAGGAGTGCACAGGCAAAGACGAAAGGTTATGTGAGGACACAGGAAGAGGCCACAGAGAGGCCTTACCAGAAATCAACCCTGATGGTATCTTGATCTTGGTCTTTCAGTTTCCAGAACTGTGAGAAAATCAATTTCTGTTATTTAAGCCACCCAGTCTGTGGTATTCTGCTATGGCAGCCCAAGCAGACTAATACAGACCCTCTGAGGGGTATGCAGACCATATGATGAGAACTTTCGCCCTAGATATATGTTACACTTGATCTTAGCCAAAAGGCTGATAAGCAATGCCCTAGATATATATTTCTTATTCAATTTTTATGTGCTCTAAAGGAAGAGGGCAAAGACCCTTTCAAAGACAAAGACAGAGATCTGGAGCCCAGAAAAAGAAAATTAGATGATATTCAAGAACAGTGAAGAAGATAAATCCCCTGATAAAAATGAGAAAATAAAAAAATCCCATAGGTAATCCATAAGCTGGGCTCTCTCACTGATCTATACTTAGATCTCCCAAATACCACATTACTTAGACAATGCTATGAAATTTAAGGCTCCCATTCTCATACCCTTACTATATCACTTTTCTAAGTTTTCTACCTCTAACTTCTTTTAGTCCTTTATATATTCATCGTTTGACCTTAACAGAATTTGGGTAGGGAGATTTGAGGTGAACTCCTATCAAAATAAAGTCACTTTCCTCTTTGACCTTTAAGTTATATTCTAAGAAAGTATACTGGTTGTCCTCAGCTTCTTCTCGGTATCCTTGTAATGCCTGGTAAATGAGGACATACAGCTCAGTCTTTAGCCCTCTGCTCTTCTGTGCTCATGAATATAAATACACACGAACCTATGCGTATATAAATGCACATGACACACATGCACACACAAACACATGCAACACATACATACTCTCTTTCCTTAGAGAAGTACCATGTTCTTCTACATTCAACTTTAAAATCTATTGAGTATCTTATATGTGACATCTCAATAAATTCAGCCTACTAGGAGAAACCACAAATGACCAAATTAATATCCCCAGAAAAATGAGCAAACAACAAAAGCAAGCAATGCACAAAAGATTATCTGCAAATGAAGAAAAAAATTCAAATATATCCAATCTTATTAATAAGTGTTTGAATTAAAATTATGGCAATGTAACTACTCATCCATCAAAATGGCCAAAGACTAAAAAACGACAAAATCCAGCATTGTTATCAATGCTAGGGAAATACTGTTGTTAGAAATAGAAATTGGTATATCCTTCTGGAGTTAACAAAATAATTATAGTGCACAATCTATCTTCTAAGAATTTGTCTTCACCATATATTCAAAAGTACAAAGATATAATCATAAATATAGGGCAGTAGTTATTAACTGGGACTATATTACCCCCCAGGAAACACTGGTAATATTTGGAGGCATTTTTGGTTATCACAACTCAGGGTGGAGAGTGTTACAGATGTCTGCTAGGTAGATATTAGATGCTGCTGAACATCTTACAATGCATAGTACGGTCCCCAGAACAAAGAACTGTCTGACCCAAAAGTCCACAGTGCTGTGGTTGAGAAACAGTGGTATAGAAGGATAAATTGTTTTTACCATTGTGGCTACAATTGCTTCTCCTCAGAAAGGGGGAAAAAATCAGTTCTTATTTAAGTCAAATTCCTGTGTACTAATTAGCTATGTTGGGGATCAGTGTCCATTAAAAGGTCAGACTGCTGTATGGTTCTCCTTCTCCTATGCTCATCATCTATTTTGCTGGATATGTAAGTGGATGTAGCCTGATGATTTCCCAGGAGTGGCTGGGCATTTTCCTCTCACACAGTTAACATGCCAAAACACACGGGGATTAGAGGTGTCACTCTGTGAACAGAACCTGACAGTCAGCTAACAGTGTAAGGTCAAACATTAGGTTTGGGGAAATGGGACAAAGGCATGTACAAATTCCTATCATAGCCTCCTAGGATACAGAAAGATAGAGATTAGTAACAAATTAGACCTAGAGTGGATTCAAATTCATAAGTTCTGCTTAGAAAGCTGCCTGAGTGGCAGGGCGTGGAGGATCACATTTATAATCCCAATACCTTGGGAGGCTGAGGTGGGTGGACCACCTGAGGTCTAGAATTTGAGACCAGCCTGATCAACATGGTGAACCCATCTCTACTAAAAATACAAAAAATTAGCTGGGCATGGTGGTGGGAACCTGTAATCCCAGCTACTTGGGAGGCTGAGGCAGAAGAATCACTTGAATCTGGGATGCAGAGGTTGCAGTGAGCCGAGATCATGCCATTGCACTCCAACCTGGGCGACAAGAGCAAAACTCCGTCTCAAAAAAAAAAAAAAGAAAAAAGAAAAAGAAAAGGAAAAAGAAAAAAGAAAGGTGCCTGAACACACACATACACAAAAAATGAAATCTGAATTTCTAGACAATATCAATGTTCAATTAAATACTTAAGTCCCATGGTTCAAGTGTTCGAAGAGAAAAAAAAAAAAATCAAGAGATTTTAAATCCACCAGATACATATTAAGGAGAGGAAGGAAGCCTCAGGAAAGATGAGGACTGAAGTGCCATTACTGCAATTTTCTAAATGTTTAGACAAGACAAGGCATTTCACATGCCATATTCCAGGAAAGGGGCCAGGTGAATAAAGGAACTCCTCCCCACCCCCACATTCCACACAAGATTATGAGAATCATAGTAAAAACTCTTCCCATGATGAAAGTAGGGCAGATAAAAGGGCTGGGGTACTCCAAAAAAGGAATAAGGAAAAATTTCGAGCTTAGTTAACAAGAAGTAACATGGTATCATGAATTCAAAGCAGCATTTATTTTCGAATATCCTGTTATTACTTCTTACCACTAACCCTGAAAGATATTTTCCCTAATTAGCCTAAATTTCATCACATACATACAATTCTTACATAAATAGTGTAGAAAGGTTATGCATATTCTAAATTTTTATAAATCAAATCTCATTCTTTATATATAAAACTACAATATTCCATTCAATGAAATCCTACTGTGAATCATTCTTTAAAACATTAATCCCATCTTAACACATTTGTAAAAAATCAAACTTGTATACATGTGAAGCAAGTGAACATACAAAACACTTTAAAAACACACAATAAAAATAAGAATTAAATTCGTCTATATTGTTTTCCATATTCCCAGAAAGATTCATAATATTGAATAGTTAATAACAACCTGAACATGACATTTGCTGTCAGGAGATTGAGACTATTCTGGCCAACATGGTGAAACCCATCTCTATTAAAATGCAAAATGTTAGCCCAGCGTGGTGGCATGCACCTGTGGTACCAGCTACTTGGGAAGTTGAGGCAGGGGGACTGCTTGAACCTGGGAGGTGGACATTGCAGCGAGCCGAGATCACACCACTGCACTCCAGCCAGGAGACAGGGCAAGACACCGTCTCAAAAAAAGAAAAAAAAAAAGGGGGGCTACACAAACCAAATTATATAAAATTTGGCAATAGTCATGAAAATAGAAATCTCAAATTATTGCCAGTTTATTATTACAAGATGAAGTGAATCTCCCCAAAGGCATGCCTTTCTTAGTCTTAGTTTGGGCTTTGATCTTGCTGAGAAGGAATTTAAATTTTGTAAAAAGGGTAAGAATTTTACCTGGAAAAACTGGAAATAATTCTGTACAGCAGGTATTAGGAAGGACTGAGTAGTCTGAAAAGGCTGAGAGGGTGGGCTATTTTGCGGGGAGAAAGTCAGGAAGAGGTGGGATGTGTCAGGTTAAAGAGGAACAGGAAAATCTGAGAAAGAACAAAGATACTTAAAGGCAGTTTACAGGAAGTAACTCTTGCTGGATCAAACTACTCCCTTTTTACCTCCAAAAAACCCTTTAGGAATTGTCTCTATTATTTATCACCAAAAATATAATTTTATAATTATATTTGTAATTATATAACCATAATTATTTTTTAAATGTTTTGCTTGTTTTCTTGTTTGTAAAGAGGTCTGGGAGAAAACTTCAAGGACAGAGAATGGTAGTCTAAGGATCAAAACCAATCTGTCCCCCCACCCCTACCAAATAATTACACCATGAGTATTATATCTTACTGAAAAACAAATATTTCTCCAGGTTAACCAACCAGTCCCTTTATTGGTTAACTCAAGGTCATAATGAAGCCAAGGGCTCTGGGTCTGGACCCCTTTGATCCATTAATTGTTCTAAACTGAGTTCACAGGCTATATTCCCAGTGTTTGGTAAGCTGCCTTTCAAATGAAGTAGTTGATTAGTCAGATAAGGGTAGTCAAGAGAGCATGAATGAATCAATGAGAAGTCATCACTCCTACTATAGGTAGTAGATTCATTAATTTTGAATCTAAGGCCATATTATTAATAGTTTGTAGGAAAAGATCAAAGAACCTTCAACAGTTTAGAAAATTCTTCAGTTTCAAGTAAGCTTTCACAAGAAGGTTCACTATTTAATTTTAAGTCTAAAACAAACCCAAGTGAATACTTTCCAAGAATAAAAGCTATATTCATAAAAGAATTACTACTTAAGACACAATTATATCATTTTAATGATGCCTAAATAGAAGCAATTAAACAACTAACAGGGTGAAAGAATCTATGAAAGGATTGTTGACTATAGCAGAAGAGTTTTTAAAATCACACATTTTGTTTAAATTCCTCTCATATAAAAATCCAACAAAGCAATAATGGTAACATAAGTAGTAAGTAACATCAAATTTTTAATCATAACTGAAAAGACAGTATAAATTGTCTACTCTTTCCTATTTAACCATCTGAAACATATTACAAACTCCCTGAAAGAAAGAAAAATCTGCAAGTATAATTACACTCTGGGACTATTAGCATGACATGCTTCAATAAATACTCCTAATAGGATCTGCTGATAAAATAACTGGCACTACAATGGATGGATTTCCATTATGTGCCTATTTGTTCTTACTGACTAAAGGCTCAAAAACACCAGTGAACTGTCTATTGAATAGAGGAGGGAGGAAATACACCCAGCAAGGGCAAAGTATGGCAGTTTATAGAGGTAGAATAGATAGAATGAGCACAGATTTGTAAAGGCCTGAGTTCAAATCACATTTTCTCTCCCTCCCTTCCTTCCTTCACCCCTCCTCACCCCAAATCTGCATAACTATCCATCCTCTGGTTAAAAATGACTTGGTTAAGGTTAGGCAAATATATTAATTTAAATCTTGAATTGGCTGAATTCCGGCTGGCTGAAGGTCTTCAGACCAGATGGTAAACTAGTTATAAGGAATAACCTTCACAATTTACTCTGCTCTTGATGGTTTTTGAGATTTAACATACAGCCACTTAATTGGAACAGTTACGCAAGTGAAGAACTGTATCTGCTGGGATTTTTTGGAAGGTAACTCAGCAGCTGAGCAGCAAAGTCAAGAGGGCTGCTGTGAGAGTCTCATCCAGATATGATAATCAGTTCAACTGAGCAATAGTTGGAGTGAAGAAGACATTCAACTAATTCAACAAGTGTTGGGAGTGAAAAGGGGAAATCAAATTGTCTGCATGTTTGAATTACAAAAGTAATTCATTTTTACTATACAACTTTGGACAATGCAGGTAAATAAAAATAAAATTAAAATCACCCATAGCTGTACTATATAGAATTAAAGTGAATATCTGCAGACGCATTCTTGTATAAATAGCTATATATACATATAGTTTTATTTTAGTAATTATGGAATCAAAGTGCATATATTGCTTAAGAGCATCTTTTTTCACTAAGTTTACGTACGTCCCTTCTCATGTCATTAAATATTCCAGTTTTTATTGTCTATAAAATATTTCTCTCTCTCTCTCTCTCTCTCTCTCTCTCTGTGTGTGTGTGTGTGTGTGTGTGTGTGTGTGTGTCACAGTTTTTAAGAAATGCAGTGGTTAGGACTTCAGATTGGCTCCATTTTTTGTGTGTGTTAAATACAATACAGGTACTGTGATGAGACATCTTCTGGCTAAAACTTTTTTTGTATTTTCTAAATAAGCTCCTATGAATACCAAGGTTCCTGGCATGGGGGACTCATTAATGCCATTTAGCCAGGTCTGAGTTTATGGGAGATAACAGATGTCTGAGGGAAAGGCGGATGAACTCAGTTATGTACACTTTAATCATGAGATGGCAACAGGAGATCCAAGAATACATGTTCAGATGACTTTCAAAGAAGTGGAATATAAAGGTTTCTGGAATCACTAACACATTGATAGTGGAGTGTATGAGATGACCAACAGAACATGTGCAGAAAGAGAGGAGGAGAATGGATTACTATGGAAGCACTGCAATACTTAAAAAGGGAGACTGTTACAGCTGGAAGAACAAATAAAAAAGAGGGAAAATGAATAAAGCTAAAAGGAAAACCAGCAGAAGTTGAGGTAGAGGGATCATAACATCCAGTTTCAAAAAGCATTTTTTTACCTTCCAAAATAATCGCAACAAACTCTTAGAAAAGTGCTCAAAGGTAGTCAAGAGTCTGCTAAAATTTAAAGAATTTTAAATGAATGAAGCATGAATATTCTTCCCCCAAAAGGCCCTGAAATTCAACATACCCCAACAACACCACAGTCACTGGGGCAACATGCTTTTATGATCAATGTTTCTACCATCCTCCCCAACTTCATATCATAAAGATGCCAACAAGTATTTGATTCTAAGTTTGTAAGACAGCATTACAAAGCCTCTTTTTGAGGAGGTGGTGTCTAAAACTATCTCTCTCCTTCCAAGGTTTTGGCTACTCCTAGTATATTAAGATTTGTCATCATAGTAAACATGTCCATATTCACAATTTCAACTTTGTTTTGTAGACTTTCCAAAGTATCTTTTTCAGAATCAATTTTTTACAAACTTGATTTCATTTTTTCCTTCCTCTTTCTATCCTCTGCTAAATCTTCAGGGATTAAGAGCTTAAGTCCCTTAACAACTGTTTTCCAATGTTTCCAAATACCCACACCAACTACTCCACTTTCCCCAGTTCTAGTCAGGGACTGCTCATGCAAAAAACTACAGTACTCATAGGTAGGTGTCATATAGACATACAAGTAGGAGATCAAAAGTGTACTCTTACATCAAGTCACATTCAGCAGGTTGCCAAAACATGCAGCACTACTGCCTCTGCTTTGGGGATATTTTTAAAGACCAACTTCATTAATTTTCCTATAATCCCCAATATCATTTTATCCATTACAACATCATCTTCCTTCCCCTAAACTCACATGCCCCTCTTTCCAAGAGATTCTTTACTCATTCTCTTTCACTTTTCCCAGTTTCGCCAAAACAAATGGTCTTTCTCTTGCATTTTAATATGTTATTTTATTGGGAGCATTAGAGAAAGATGGAAAGAAATCTCAACTCCTATACATACAATCTTACAACAACTATCAAATCTATACAAAAGCAACAAATGGTATCAAATTAAAACTATGTGCTATGGATGAGCCACTCAACAAGTTATTTTTCATCAGATGTGAAAAAGGATCATAGGAAAAGGGAAATGGGCAAACAGCAGACATATCTCATAATGAAATTCACCTCATGTACAAATCATCATTTCCATCTTCTGAAGGTTACTGTTCCTTTGTTTCTCTTCTTCTCTCTTCCTCTGATGTATAACCTAATGTTACAATACTGCCAAATAACAAGCATGTAGACTCCAAAAGTGTTATTTGATAGAAAATTCAATATTACATATAAATAGTGCCATTTTTTACTTTGAAAAAATTGTCTGCTTTAGTAAAGACTAAACCTAAAAGTAGGCTCTTAATATTCTAACACTGATCTGATAAAAGTTTCCCAAGATCCTCGATATTTTCATAACTGTTGGATGAATGGAACACCTTTGTAGTAATGACAAATTTCTATCAGCCTTCACTTTTCCTCCTATCTGGACTTACTAGTCTAATTCCTCACATTGTCATCCTCTTCCCTCTAGAAAGCCATTCCTCATCTGCAACGGTTTGGTTCAGTAACCCTCCTATGCACCCTAGCATCTAGCAAAAAAAGTAATTGTATATGTTTCTGTCTTATTATATAGGTAAGTGAACTGCAAGCTTCTTGAAAGCAGTAAGACTATGTCTTATTTTATCTCCAGGGCCTAGGACAGTGCTTGGCACTTGGTAAATTCTTAACATTGACAGTCAGATTGGCCCCCACCAGCACCATCAACCAGTACCCATCAACTGCTCCATCAACAATGTCCTAGACTAAGGCTTACAACAATCTCCTATATAGAAGCCAACGTAACTTTCTTAGAGAATTCCTTAAGTTGTGACACTAACCATTTACTGTGTGCCAAGCAATATATTACAGGTTCTATTTTACGTTATTTCTTCAAAAACCCCATGAAGTAAAAATAATTATCCTCCTTTACCAATAAATGAATATGAGCTCTGTGATAATTTACCTTCTCACAGCTACATAGTAACAAGCAGTTGAAGAGAAATTCATGCCCAAGTCTATCTGACTGTAAACTGCGGCCATTTCTACTTTGTTATTCTGTTTCCTTAATACCCACATGAAGTCAACATAAATACATAATTTATCCAAATATATTTTTCTTGCTAATTCTGCAATGTTACATCCCCTTTGGGAATCAATAAAATTAACTCCATGAATTACCTGGAAGACTGTAAAGATGGTGGGTTAAGATTACATGTTCTGGAATCAGAATGACTACTTGGATTCAAATAATTCTGCTATTCACTAGCTACATAAACTTAAATAGTTTAATTTCTCTGTGCTTTGATTTGCTAATCTCTAAAATGGGAATACTAGTGGTAGCTATAGGATTCTTGTAAATAATAAATGACAAGATATGAAGGACTTAGAATGGAGCTTACCACATAATAATATTAATAATAACAGCTAGAATTAGTGCATGCTTACAATATATGATGCCTTATCTTCAATAAGCATTAGGTATTAAGTTTACATGAAGAAATAATTAACTTTTTCTATGTCAGTGGTTCTCAAACCTTGTAGTGCATCAGAATTATCTAGGAGGCTTTTAAAAATACCCCCAGGCCCTGCACCCTAGAAGTTCTGTCATTCGGGTGTGGGCTGGGCTTTCGAAATGCATCTTTTGAAAAACTTCCAAGAGGATTCCCACTCCCTGGGATATGAGAATATGCTGGGCTAGATATCTTAAAACATCTGATGTGAAGAATGAAAATGGACTAAGCACAATGGCTTATACCTGTCATTCCAGCACTTTGGGAGGCCAAGGGAGGTGATCGCTTGAGCCCAAGAATTCAAGAGTATTCTGAACAACATGACAAATCCTGTCTCTCCAAACAAAACAAAACAAAACAAAACAAAAACAAAAAAGTAGCCAGTGGTAGTGCATACCTATAGTCCCAGCTACACAGGAGGTTGAGGTGAGAGGATCCCCTGACTGCAGGTGGTTGAGGCTGCATGCAGTGCATTGTGATCACACCATTGCACTCCAGCCTGGACAACAGTATGAGACCCCATTAAAAAAAAAAAAAAAAGAATGAAAACAAATTGAGATAATAGGCAGAAAAGCAAGTAATGAAGCTTCTAGATACTCCTGGGGCATATATAAATCCCAGTGACGTAGGGTTGGAAAGGATTGAGAAAAAAGTTTAGGCTTCTGAAAGTCAGTAAGAGACCATCAGACAAAGACAGGGCCCAAGGACAATAACACCAGGAATTCAAACATTAAAAACACCTTCAAAAGAAACATCAAGGAAAATTAACCTCTTGGCCTTAGTAAAGACATCATGAAGATTTGCTGCCTGAATCATCTATACTATGTGGATATTCCTAAAAATCAAAAGTTGGGGTACAGCAGGGCCTTCTCTGCTTAATGCCCAGGCAGACCTCCAGGCAACTGGAGCACCCATTTACCTGGATCAGCAGGCTGAGCCAGCCCATTCTCCCCAAGCCAACATCACGGTAAAGAAGGGCACTCTCTGCCCCATTCCCAGGCATGGCTTGAGGCAGTCAGGGCACCCGTTCATCTGGATTACCAGCCTGAGCCCCTTCATCCTTCCTGTGTAGAGACTGTGGTACAGCGGGGCGCTCTGCACTCAGCCCAGGCAGATCTCCAGGTACCTGGAGCACTCATTCTCCTGGATTAAGAGTTCAGGCCTCCACCTCTGCCTGTGCAGTGAACTTGGGTTTAAGGAGGTTTCCCAGCTCCGTGCCTAGGACCACCTCTGTGTGCTTGGTGGCTGCCCACTAGGTTCTCCCTCAGTGTTAGTGATTGTGCCTGCCATCAGGGGACCTGCAGGTAGGCCTGCCTGGCGTGGCCCCATTCATCTTGCTTCCCACTCCCCTGGGGCTAAGCAGGGAGCTCAGACAACTGTGCATTCCACACATGAACCCATTGCCTGAGGCAACAGAGAACTTCTTCCTGTGAACAAGGATCAAGTGTACACCTAGCCACACTGGCTACAGCTGGCTCTTACCAGTAAGCGCCATCTACTGGATGGTAGGTCGAAACCTATAGCCCCATAAAAAATCTGCCCAGAGAAGTAAAAATGGCTATAGATGCAAAATCAAAAGATCCTACACAGCAATCTCTATAATCATATCCCCTAGCTAGTTGGGGAAAGGAAAGGGAAAGAAATAAAATATTACAAAGACAGGAAAAAAAAAAAAAGAAAAGAAAAAACTCCTACTTGCATGAAAATAATTACAAAAATCAAAAGTGCCAGTGTCTCCAGATGAGAAGGAACCAGTGCAAGAATTTCAACCAAACAAAAAATCTAAATGTAGTGACACCACCCAATAATCACATTAGCTCTCCAGCAATGATCCCTAACCCAAATGGAAACTCAGAAATGACAGATAAAAAATTCAAAGCATGAATTACAAGGAAGTTCATTGGGATCCAAAAAGAGGTTGAAAATCAACACAAAGAAACTTCTAAATCAATCTAAGAAATGAAAGAAGCAATAAACGCCTTAAAAAGAAGTCGATCAGCACTTCTGGAATTGAAAAGAAGTCAATCAGAACTTGTAGAATTGAAAACTCACTTAAGGTATTTCAAAATACAAGTGAAAGCTTTATCAATAGACTGGACCAAACAGAAGAAAGAATTTCAGAGCTTGAAGACTGCTCTTTTGAACTAATCTAGTCAGACAAAAATAAAGTGAAAAGAATTTAAAAAAATAAATTAACAAAGTCTTTAAGAAATACGGAGTTATGTAAAGTAACCAAACCTACTAATTGCTGGCATTCCTGAGAAGGAAAAAAAGCAAACAACTTGGAAAATATATTTGAGAGAATAATTCAAGAAACTTTCCCTAATCTTGCAAGAGAGGTAGACATTCAGATGCAAGAAATTCAGAGAACACCTGTAAGATACTACACACAAAAATGAAACATCACCAAGGCATATAATCACAAAACAATTCAAAGTCAATGCTAATGAAAATATCATAAAGGCAGCCAGAGAAAAATGTCAGAGGAAACCCTATCAGGCTAGCAGTGGACTTCTCAGCAGAAACTGTGTAAGATTGTGGGCCTATTTTCAGCATTCTTAAAAGTAATTCCAACCAAGAATTTAATATTCTGACAAACTAAGCTTTATAAGCAAAGAAGAAATAAAACATTTTCCTGGCAAGCAAGCTCTAAAAGAAATCGTTACCACTAGACTATCTTTACAATAGATCCTTAAGGGAATTCTAAACATGGAAATGAAAGAACAATAACCTCCCACCACAAAAACACACTTAAAATTAAGCACACAGCCCACAGACCCTATAAAGCAACCACACAATAGAAACTACAAAGTGATTAGCCAACAACATCACAATAGGATCAAAACCTCATATATCAATATTAACCCTGAATGTAAATGGTCTAAATGCCCCACTTAAAAGGCACAGAGCTGAACTGGATTAAAAAAATAAGACCCATCTGTCTGTTGCCTTCAAGAGACCCATCTTGCATATAACAATACCCATGGGCTCAAAGTAAAGGGGTGGAAAAAGATCTGTCATGCAAATGAAAAACAAAAAGGAACATGGTGGCAATTCTTATATCATATAAAAGAGACTTTAAAACAACAGTAAAAAAAAGAACAAAGAAGGACATTACATTACAATAAAGGGTTCAATTCAGCAAGACTTAACTATCCTAAATATAAACCCACCCAACGCTGGAGCATCACTTCACAAAACAAAAAGGGAAGGCTTACACACTGTTAGTGGGAATGCAAATTACTTCACCCACTGTGGAAAGCAGTATGGAGGTTTCTCAAAGAACTTACAACAGAACTACCATTTGGCCCAGCAAACGCAATATTAGGTACATATCCAAAAGAATATAAATTGTTATGCCAAAAAGACACACACGCACTCTTACGTTCACTGCAGCGCTATTTACAATAGCAAAAATATAGAGACAACCTAGATAGATGCCCATCAATAGTAGATAGATTAAATGTGGTACACGTACACCACAAAATATTATGCAGCCATAAAAGAGAATAAAATCTTGTCATTTGTGACAACATGGATGTCACTGGAGGCCACTATTCTAAGCAAACTGACACAGGAACAGAAAACCAAATACAGTACGTTCTCATTTACAAGTGGGAACTAAACACTGGGCACTTACAGACATAAAGATGGCAACAATAGACACTGGGACTAACAGAGCAGGGAGGGAGGGATGGGAGCAAGAGTTAAAAAACTGACTGTTGGGTACTATGCTCACTATCTGGGTGACAGGATCATTCATATCCCAAACCTCAGCATCATACAATATACCCATCTAATAAACCTGCACATGTACACCCTGAATCTAAAATAAAAGTTAAAAAAATTTTTAAGAGGTGAGAATTTCAAGTTAAAACCTATGTTCATAGACCCATAACTCCAAGCACATAGAAAGAAATAAAAAATCTTCCCTGGAGGAATGCACTGTGAACCCAAGTCTAAAGAGTTATCATAGTTACACAGGTTTCCAATCTAAAAAAAAAAAAGAAATTCGTGATTTAAAAAAAAAATCACAATAAACACAATTAAATAAGATGCTATTAGAAAGAGCCAGAGAAAACAAAATTTGTTGTAAAATTTCAGATATTAGATATAGAATATTAGATATGTTTAATATATTAAGAGAAAAAGATGAACAAATCAAAAATACCAGTAAAGCTCGAGAGAATATAAAAAATAAACAGAAAAATCTGAAAAATGACCAAATAGAACTACTAGAATTGAAAAACATCACAAGTAAAATAATAATGGAATAAGTAAATAGAGTCAGTGAATTATTACATAGAAATGGCAAAACTATTCAGAATGCAGCCTACAGTCACAAAGAAATGAAAAATATGAAAGAGAGGTTAAGAGATATGGTAGAGAAAATGGAACATTTACTATCAGAAAGACTACATTCCCTGATCACAATGCAATGAAATCAAAATCAAAAAGAAAAACATAAAATTGTCATACATTTCAAACTTAAAACCATATCACTAAATAATACATGACTCAAGGAAAAAATTATAAATATTTTTTAAACTAAGAATGAAAAAATAATGAAAACACCACATTTCAAAATCATAAACTGTAGTAAAAGCAATACTCAGAGGAGGATGTATTCCCATCAATACTTTCATTAGGAAAGAAGAATGACTGAAAATACAGCTAAATGTCTAAGAAGTTACAAGAACTTCCTCACTAAGAAAAAAAAAAGGCACAATTATAAAAGCACAAATTGATGAAATAGAAATCAAACATATAATAAAGAGAATAATTAAACCAAGAGTTGGTCCTGTTTTATTTCTTAAGAGATGAGGTCTTGCTATGTTACCCAGGCTGGAGGTGCAGACGCTATTTACAGGCATGATCATAGCACACTGTAGCCTTTAACTCCCGGACTCCAGCAATCCTCCCATCTCAGCCTCCAGAGTTGCTGGGACAGGCTCCCCCACCACACCCAGCCTGGTTTTTTGAAATGACTTTTAAAAATACTGCCAATGAGATCAAGAAGGAAAATGATACAAAGTAATTATAAATGAAAGGGAGAACTTAACAACTGAGAAAGCAAAGATCAATGTTTTTGTTGAAAACATTTAATAGATTTGAAAACAAATATAACCAGTAAATTCAATTAAAAATAAACATAACCCAGTAAAACTAACCTAGGGCATAGTGATACAAACATATGGTTGAATAAATATTTTCAATGGGGAACAAGAAACAAATCTTTCTTATGGAAGAATTCCAAATAATTTATGTAGCTACTCCTCCCTCTAGGAGGTGAAACTTAATTCCCATGTATTCACCCCTTGAAGGTGATTTAGTAACTTGCTTTCAAACAATTAAGTAGGGAAAAGAAAAATAATGACTTTATACTGAATAACATGACAATCAGTACTTTACCAAGTGATGAAGGTTAATTTAACACCATCAGTGATGTCATGGACATTATGTGCCCCCAAAATGATGTGACGAGAAGGGCCTTTCCTCTCTATGACAGTCTTCCCACAACCCCACAAGAAAAACATCAGACAAACCCCTCGACAGAGAGGATATCTGGCCAGTACTCCTCAAGACTGTAAAGGTCACAAAAATAAGGAAAAACAGAAAGTGTCATAGACCAGAGGAGACTGGGAAGACATGACAATTAAATAAAACGTGATACTCTGGAAACCCTGGACAGAAAGAGGATATAAATGAAAAAACAAACAAAAAAATCTGTTGAAATCTAAATAAGGTCTAAAGTTCAGTGAGCCAGTGTCTTAGTTTTCTTAGTTTTGACAAATGTACCATGATAATGTAAAATGTTAATAATGGGGGAACTGGCCAGTGATGGCTCACCCCTGTAACCTCAGCACTTTGGGAGGCCAAGGCAGGCGAATCACGAGGTCAGGAGATTGAGGCCATCCTAGGTAACAAGGTAAAATCCTGTCTATACTAAAAATACAAAAAATTAGATGGGCATGGTGGCACGTGCCTGTAGTCCCAGATACTCAGGAGGCTGAAGCAGGAGAAATCGCTTGAACCCTGGAGGCGGAGGTTGCAGCAAGCCACTGCACTCCAGCCTGGGTGACACAGCAGACTTTGACTCAAAATAGTAACAACAAAACAATAATAAGGGTACTGGGTGAGGAATATATGGGAGTCTAATGTACTATTCTTGTAACTCTTCTGTAAATCTAAACTTATTGCTAAAAAAGTTATTTTTTGAAAGATGACTGACACAGAAAGAAATGAAAAGACTAAATAATCCTACAGTCATGAAGGAAACTAAATCAATAGTTTAAAGTCTTCTTTAAAACTATGAGTTAGTTTTGCTTAAAAGTATAAGATTTGGTGACTAAGAGATAAACCTACTTAGAATCAACACCAGACAGGCTTTGTTTTGCGTTCTTGGTATAAGATTGTCCAGTCTTAAAGGTATATTGTATGGTATTACAGTAAATAAGAAATATAGGTATCCAAAAATAAAAACAAATTCAATCATAATAATTTTTTTTAATTTCACAAAGAAAACAGTTTTATCAAACTCAAAGAACAATTTCAGTCTTATGTAAACTCAAGGAAGAGAAAATGTTCATTCCCCAACTCATTTTATGAGACCAGTATAACATTAAAACAAAATCAAATAGTGTAAGAAAGGAAAATAAGTAAATCAATCTCACTCTTGATCATAGATGCAAAACCATACATAAAACACAAGTATCCCTTATAATTCAAAACTCAACATAGAAAATAACTATAGCAAATCTTATTAAAGATATAGCTGATATCCTGTTATTCCAACTTATCTTACTAAATAAAATATAAATATCAAATAGACTTAAAAAACACAGTATCCCTCACCATTCACATTCTAACTACTCACTCTCCAAAATTCAGGGTTTCCCAAATTATGTTATACAACATCTGTCTGATACCAAATAATTTCAAAATTAAATAGTACCACATTCCTTTCAATGATGTCTTATCCTTATGAATCTAAGTTCATGGTAGTTGCTGGGAAAAAGAGCATCCCCAAGTGAAAATCAACATGGAACGAGAGGTAAGGGTGGCAATGGCAATGCCTCATCTGTTTCCAAGGTTTGCGAAGTTATGCACTGCTCTGAGGAGTATACATATCCCATCAGCAAGTGACTGTGGTCATTTACACTTAAAATAAAAATATACTGAATTTATGTGCATTTTTTTTTCAAATAGTTAATAAGTTACAAGGACATAAATACTTATTAACTTGTTTGAAGCTAAATAAATGAATGTGGCTGTTAGGTATTTCTTTGACTTGAGGGCACCAAGAACAGGAAAGTTTGGAAAAATCTGAAATACTCATATAACATGGTATTTTTCACTATCAAAACTAAGACTGAAAAAAATGTAGATAGCAAAAAATACTTCAAACTGAATAAAGTGATAAAAAAAATTAATATATCTCATGACCAAGCTGAGTTTATGCTAGAAATACAGGTGCAATTTAACATTATAAAGGTATAAGGCCAGGTGTGGTGGCTCATGCCTGTAAGCCCAGCATTTTGGGAGGCTGAAGCGGATGGATCACCTGAGGTCAGGAATTCATGACCAGCCTGGCCAACATGGCGATCCCACCTCCACTAAAAACACAAAAATTACCGAGGCATGGTAGCGGGTGCCTGTAATCCCAGCTACTTTCGAGGCTGAGGCAGGAGAAACTCTCAAATCCAGGAGGCAGAGGTTGCAGTGAGCCAAGATCGTGCCACTGCACTCCAGCCTTGGCAACAGAGAAAACTGCGCCCCCCCCAACCAAAAAAATTATGAAGGTATAAATATCATTCACAAAATTAAAAGAACAAAAGAGAAACCCCAAATGTTCCCCTCAATCATTACTGGTAAAACATTAGATTAAATTCAGCATTCCTGATAAAATTTTGTTTAAAAATCTTAAAGATAACCTTCTTGCTTCACAAAGATTATCTAGAGAACACAGACTATCTTATAGATAACTGTGAAATATATTAAGCATGTTCTTTAAAATTAGAAATAACACAAGGACATTCAGTAATCTCCACTTCCATTCAACACTGTGTAAGTCTAGCCAGCACAGTAGCAGATAGAAAAAGGTAAAGGAACTGGTATGAAAGAAACAAAACTTGACCAAAAGATGGGAGAAGAGAAACGGAATGATGATGCATGGCAGACTTTTGTGGGCCAGGCCTGAAAGTGGCACAGATTACTTCTACTCACATTCTACTGGCTAGAATTCATTTACATGGCCATTCCTGAAATGAGAGGTGGAAAATACAACCTAACTCTGTGCCCAGGAAGAAGAGGAAATTTTCAGTGTATATCTAGCCACCCTCTGCCATAAACCAAAATGGAAAATAATTTGGCATTATCTGAAATTGAATATGCACATACCCCATAACTTACCAATTTTACTTCTAGGAAGAGATACTTTTGTACATGCATACCACAAGTATGAGAATACTCATACTCATCGTACAATTGTTCACAGAGTAGAAAAAACAGAAGACTGACTCCAATTTTGAAAGAAGATATACTGTGGGTAAAAATGCTATCAAATAGCATCACATGTTACAGAGAAATCTTTTGTGAAAGGAAGAGTGAATCCATGCAGCAAGCTTCATTGTCTTATTTTAAGAAATTGCCACAGGGATTCCAATCTTCAGCAACCACCATCCTGATCAGTCAGCAACCATTAACACTGAGGTAGGACCCTCTACAAGCAAAAAGATTATGACTCACTGAAGGCTCACATAATCGTTAGTAATTTTCAGCAATAAAGTATGTTTTAATTAAGGCATGTACATTTTTTTAGACATAACGCAATTACACACTTAATAGACTATGGTATAGCATAAATGTAACTTTTATAAGCACTGGGAAAGCAAAAAATTTGTGGGATTCACTTAATTGCAATATTTGCTTTATTGTGGTGGTCTGGAACTGAACCCACAATATCTTGTAGGTACATCTTATCATTTTTATAAAGTTTGATAAAATAAGTGGATCAATAGATAATTTAGGCACAGATACATATGCAGTAAAACCTTTTTTAAACCAAGAGCATAACAGTCAAAATTCAGCACAGTGTTCACATGCTGGGGAATAGTCCAGAAAGAGGAATAAGTTGAGAGAGGCTTACACAAGGAGTTTCCATAGTATTGGCAAAATTCCATTTCTGAGGCTGGTGTACACGACACTCCTTAGTTCACACTAATATACTAAACAATGTTTTTATAACTACTTTTATATGGAGAATAACAAATTTTTATAAAATGATTAAAGATATTGGAGAATATTTTATTTAAAATGTTTTATTTAAATAGTATTTAATTTTATTTAAAAGTAACTTAAAATTATGATTTAACCCTACTTATTTAGTAACCAAAATATATTTATTGTCTTGCCCAACAGAACTATTCAAGAAAGTGCTAGTTACTACATAATTTAGAAAAGAATTTAGAGCTGATTTTTTTAAACTTTACTGTTGCCAGGCACAGTGGCACAGGCCTGTAATCCCAGCACTTAGACAGGCTGTGGCAGGCAGACAGCTTGAACTTAGGAGTTTGAGACCAGCCTGGGCTACATTGTGAGACCCTATCTCTACAAAAAATATAAAAGCTAGCCAGGTATGGTAGTGCACCCCTATAGTCCTAGCTACTGGGGAGGCTGAGGTGGAGAACTGCTTGGGCCTGGGAAGTCGAGGCTGTAGTGACCTGAGATTGTACCACTGCACTCCAACCTGGGCGTCAGGGTGAGACCCTGCCTTTAAACTTGTTAAACTTTGCTGCTTAACAATCCAATTACTTGTTGCTATTCTTCCCCAATCATATGACCTGTCAGCAAATTGTAGTTAATATCTCTGACAGTTACATTAAGTTCCAGTGTTCTTAAATTTTAATTATAATGAGTATCTTTTTAAGAAGTAACAAAAAATTAAATGGTCAAGGCATACTAAGTCTAACCAAGATTAATCTACCTGATAAGGAAGGAATTCTTGTATTCTGACCTCAAGTAAAGAAGGGAGGGAAAGCTGTTTTCCAAAGAAAACAGCTTTTTTTAATTGATTGGGATTCCTCTAGAGATGAAAATCTCTAGAGGAATCCCATCTCTAGAGGAATCCCAATCAATAAAACTGTCAGAAAAAGATGTGACATTAAGATGTTATGGATCTGACCAGATGCAGTGGCTAACGGCTACAATCCCAGCACTTTGGGGAGGTTGAGGTGGGAGGACAGCTTGCAGCCAAGGAGTTCGAGACCAGCCTGGTCCACATAGTGAGAACCCATCTCTAAAAAGTTTTTTTAAAAATTAGCTGGGCATGGTGGTACACATTTGTAGTGCCAGCTATTTGGAAGGCTGAAGTGGGAGGATTGCTTGAGTCCAGGAATTGGAGGCTCCAGTGGGCTTTGATTGCACCATTGCACTCTAGCCTGGGTAACAGAGTGATGCTCTATCTCAAAACAAAAATAAAAACAAAACAGAAGATGTTAAAGATCTATTAAATCCTTTTCTCCTGGTATCATTAAAAATGTAGTTTTACTGACTCATTAACTCTTATAAGTGAACAGCATTTAAAAAAAAAACAAAACTAAAACTATAGAATTGTGTAAAGCTTCCCATGTAAACTGCATGCATATTTTAAACATTCTATTTTTCTAGTAATTTTGTAAGTGACAAATCTTTATACTACTTGGTAATATTTCTATACT
This sequence comes from Cebus imitator, assembly GCF_001604975.1. Classification (NCBI taxonomy): domain Eukaryota; kingdom Metazoa; phylum Chordata; class Mammalia; order Primates; family Cebidae; genus Cebus; species Cebus imitator. The sequence goes on along the minus strand of NW_016107316.1, from coordinate 16,113,555 downwards.
GTAAGATAATAATGTACTGAAACCTTGAAAAAACAAACCACTTGCAGAGAAAATCCGTTTGACTTGATGAAAACTCGGGTACAGAATATTGTGAGGTAAACAGAATAGTTTTAATTGAGTAGTTCACATTCTATACATATCACATAAGTTGCTATGAATGCAATCCAAAGAAGATATTACTATGAGAGTAATAACAGTAAGAGGCAATAAAGTTTGGAGGATGAAAATTAGAATAGGGCTTAAGAAACAAGCACAGGAATAAATACTATCACTGAAACTCCTAACTGGAAAGAAAGCAAGAGGATGTGGGCTCAAGCACAGTGACAACAGTAAGAATGTATGTCTCTGGCCCAAGGAATATCCCAACTACTGCCACTGTTAGGACTATGGGAAAATACAGTAAGGAAAACAAAGGCATACAGAGTATAAATAACAATAAAATAAAGAACAATTAATGAGAAATAAAAACATATAATCATTTCAATGTAGACAGGTGGGGGCTGAAGCCTGTAATCCCAGCACTTTGGAAGGCCAAGGTGTGCAGAGCACTTGAGCTCAGGAGTTTGAGATCAGTCTGGACAACATGACAAGACCCCATCTCTACAAAAAAATGCAAAAAATTAGCAGGGCGTGGTGGCACATGCCTATAGTACCCGCTACTCAGGAGACTGAGGCAGTAAAATGGCTTGAGCCAAGGAGGCAGAGGCCGCAGTCAGCCAAGATCGCACCATCACTGAGCTCCAGCCTGGGCGACAGAGCCAGACTCCGTCTTAAAAACAACAACAAAAAAAGCATAATCTCAATGCTGCATCCAAGAAGTGCCCAATACTTTGATGAACTTTTGAGACTGATAGACTAAATAAGGGAATGGGGGATAAGTGACAAAAGGAAATTATAAAACTAATGCTACGGGGCTCTGATTTATATAATAGGACTATTATATAAATCACTGGGGTTCTGAATCATATAATAGGACTAAGGCCGAGACACATAAAAATGATTAATCGGCTGGGCTCACACCTGTAATCCCAGCATTTTGGGAGGCCGAGGCAGGTGGATTACCTGAGGTCAGGAGTTTGAGACTAGCCTGGCCAACATGGTAAAATCCCATCTCTACAAAAATACAAAAAAATCAGCCAGGCATGGTGGCTCATGCCTGTAATCCCAGCTACTCTGGAGGCTGAGGCATCAGAATCACTTGAACCAGGAGGTGGAAGTTTCAGTGAGCCAAGATCACGCCACTGCACTCCAGCCTGGGCAACTGAGTGAGACTCAGTCTCAAAAAAATAAAAAAGATTAATCATACATAATAAAAAGGTAAAAGGGTTGTATATAAGTTATAAGATACTCCAAATTAATAGTTTAGGGGAAAAAACACGTAGTATATTTAAGCCATAGCTAAGTCTACGACTTGTGGGACTTTCTGCTGCCCTATTTGCCCCACTGTGTAAACAAAGCTTTTAAAAATCCTATCTATAAGGGCCTAACTCTGATACCGTCATAAATCCGTATCACTGTCAAAATTAACAACATCATGCTTACAATACTAGACTGACAACTTAGGCAAAATTAATATATCCTCTCTCGTGTTTGTCGCCAACATTAAATCACAAAGTTCGGTTAATTCTCTCAGCAATCTCTGAGAATTTGAATTCTCTATTTGGATTTTGATAAATCTTTGTCCAGGTTCTCGTCTCCTGTGCTTGCACTTAGCAACCACTCTAGTCCATCACACATGCAAAACTATTATCTTTAAGAAATGTTTTTTATTTTTTAACTACCAATTGGGTACTACCTTGACTATCTGGGTGACGAGTCCAATAGAAGCCCAAACCCCAGAGTTATGCAACACATATAACAAAACTGCATGTATGCCTATTGAATCTAAAACGATTTTTTAAATTAAAAAATAAAATTTTAAAATAAATGTTTTCATTTAATCTCTTCCTTCCTGATTAACTTCTAGAAGTTTTTTTTTTAATTCGCTAAACAAATGTAAAATGTATATGCAATGCTCTCCATCAATTTCTCCCTGTCCTTCCTTCCCCAAGCCTCTCATAAGGTCTGTGGTACTCCACTTATAAGGCTTCTCTGCCAACTCCATATACATGCATAGTATGTACACTTTCTTCAAATTTTTATCAAAATTCATATTCGTTAAGAATACTCTTGTAAGTTCACCCCATTCTGATCATTTCTCCTTTACAATTTCCTGATTCATATGTTATATAATAATAGTTCATATGCTTTCATTTTTTTTTCCATTCTGCCCTTAAAGATTCCAATATAGTAATATATTCCTGGCCATAGCCACGAATGTTTCCTTTATAACTTGTTACTATTCTTTATATTAATTTCAATTTTTATAGCTAATTTCATTTATGAGAATGCTGAATTTTCCCACTGAAATTAATCACTTACTTGGTTAATTTTATGTGTCAACTTAACTAAGCCATTGTACCCAGACATCTGGTCAAACACCAGCTTAGATGTCTGGGAGAAGGTATTCTTTAGATAAGATTCACATTTAAATCAGTAAACTTTGAGTAAAGCAGATTATCTCTCATAATATTAGTGGGTCTTATCTAATCAGTTGAAGGCTTTCAAGAGAAAAAGACTGGGGTGGCCCAAGGAAAAAGGAATTCCGCCTCAAGACTGCCTTCAGAATCAAGCTGTAACATCAACTCTTCCCTGGGTCTCCAGCCTGCTAGCCTGCTACAGATTTCAGACTCTCCAGCACCCACGATCACTGAGCCGTTTCCTAAAAAATCTTCCCTAGCCCCAGCCCCAGCCCCAGCCCCAGCCCCTGCCACGAAAATGAACATACTCCTGTTGATTATGGTTTTCTAGATAACCATTGGCCAATACAGTATTCCCCAGTTTAAAATCTTATTTAGTGACTATAGAGGATCAAAGATAAGCCCTCATATCTCACAATTGATTCATTCATTTAAAAAATATTTGCATGTCTGCTGTGTGCTACATTCTAAGGATTCAAAGTTGATTTAGCCGATGTCTCTGTTCTCAAGGATTTGAGGGTGCTTTAGTTGAGAAAAGAGAAAATTGAAATAACATGGAAACATTGTAAGGTTATGAGTTCAGGATACTATTCATGGGAACAAAGAGGAAGGACGTATAATTGAGGTTCCTATACCAACTGAATCCTACTTCCCATAGGTAAAACACTGTTCATCACATATTGACCCTTGGAAATCAATTATATGCCCTAAGCATATAAAGTAAAAACACAAAGCACAGTGTGTAAAAACAAACACAACATAACTATTACAGTGTTAATGTTTCTTTTGGATAATTGCTTTACATGAGCTGAACTGGCTAAGGAATCTTAAAATAGGACTTAGAATACTGAAGAATCTTGTTCCAGTTTGAAAAGCCAAACGGATTAACGGGGATTGGAAAGACACACATAAAACCTCACAGTTCATGAACCTCAAGCATACCAGTTAAAATGAATATTGTAGAATGGCGTAAGTCTTTAATTATTTGAAATGTAATAGCACATTGAATCATAAAATTCTTATTTTGAAATCATCTTAAGCATACACAAAAATGGCTAAATTTTAAATTTAAGAATATTTGCACTTGTAAGTATGCCATCTTATATTACTAAATATAAAAATTCAGGATCTAGGTTTACAATGTGAAACATAACCTCTAAATCAAAACATTTTAAAAATCATTAACTTAAGCCAGATAGTTAAATCTCATCAAATAGTACAAAATGGGTAAATAAAACAAAAGGTTTTTTGGGGGGCTTTGGTCCTATATTTAAATTAGGAGATTTCTTTAATTCCTAGTAGTCTGAGAATTTCATAACTCTGTGAGACTATTATGCTAAGGACTATTTTATAAGAACTGCTGTCAGTATTACTGTATGTCATTGTATTCCTTAGGTTAAGTAATAAAGAAAAGCATTTCCCAATATTAACTAAACCAATATTATTAAATAAACACAGTATTTTCCACAAGTATTCTATAATAGAAATTTGCTTTGCTTTCTAGAATCACTTAATCACAGAATCTTGTGAAGCCAGCCTCAATTTTAACAGACGGCATAAGTTGTGATTTACCCAATGATATTGTAGTTTAATCCTTGTCAAATTAGCAGGAGTCACAACGGGGCTCTCTGGTATCCCCAAACCAGTAAAACCCACATCTCCATAAGCAGGCACACAATAAATCTTTGTTAAATGAATAAATGAAATGTTCACAGGTCTGAGATTCCTATAGTCTGAAATTTCATGATCTCACTCCTAAAAGTCTACCTCAACATAGACCCTGTCAAAGATAGATTTTCCTCTGCAAATAAATACAGGGGTTTCCATATACAGTGTAAGAACATACACCATATACAGCAAAGAGATGACACAGTATCACATTAACACTTCCTGAAATAATTGAGGCAAATTATCACAATTTTCTATTGTGCCCATAAAAGCTTTGTATTCAAATACTAATATCTGCTTGCCAAGTTGTAATCTCAATAACCTCTGTATAAAGGGTGAAAGGCTAAAAAGGCCCTAAGAAATCAATTAGGACACCAAAAGAGCCTCGTTGGGTTCCCTGCTAATTTGACAGGGATTAAACTACAATATCATTGGGTAAATCATGACTTGTGTCATCTGTAAAACTGGAGGCTGGCTACACCAAGATTCTATGATTAAGTGATTCTAGAAAGCAAAGCAAATTTATCTTAAATATTCTTTTGGAAAGTATGATACTTCAGACATCCTATAAAAATAGTTTTTAACCTTGTTTAGGTGATGGAAAGCGTCAAGACTCCAATAAAGCTATAGATAATTCATCTCAAAAGAATTCCCACATGGACAAAATTTTATATATAGTTTCAGGAGAATTTAATGAGCCTCTGAAGTGGTCCATGAAACTCATGTAAGAAACTTCTGTTTTGTAAATTTAAATAGAATTCAAACATTGGAAGTATGCTAAGTTTGAAAACAAAGCAGTACTTTGTACTTAATTCTTTTGATTTTTTAAAAACAAGTTATGTTGGCCAGGTGCCATGGCTCAGCCTATAATCCCAGCAATTTGGGAGGCGAGGCGGGCAGATCACAAGGTCAGGAGTTAGACACCAGTGTGGCCAATATGGTAAAACCCCGTCTCAACTAAAAATATAAAAATTAGCCAGGCATGGTGATGTGCACCAGTAGTCCCAGCTACTCAGGAGGCTGAGGCAGAAGAATCGCTTGAACGCAGGAGACGGAGGCTGCAGTGAGCCGAGATCACTTCACTGCACTCCAGTCTGGGCAAAAGAGTGAGACTCCATCCCAAAAAAGAAAAAAAAAAAAGTTATGGTATATTTATTTTAAATTTCAAACAACAGAAAAGAGGAAGAGGTGATTTTACAACTATCAAATAGAAATATGGTTTTGAAGAACTGAAAAATACTGGCTTAGATAATTAAACTGTTCTGGTAAATCAGAGATCCAGGTAAGTGACAACCAAACCATTATTATTACATAAATGTCAATCCCAATTCTAATAAAACAACTATAAGGAAAACATTTATTTAGAATTCCAAAGTTAAACAAACATTTGGCCCATTTAATTTTCTTCAATGAGACAGTCCATTTGAAGGTAAGACTTTAATAAAAACACAAAACTAAGTATAAGCAATTACATTACTATAATGGCTTAAATTTCTGAAAGATTAAACACCAATCGTGTATTTTAAAAGGGAAACAGTCTCATCACATCCTAATTAATTAAGATTGGTTAAGTATGTTGAACTACAACACTAATTTCTTCATTATTTGTATTTCTAAGGATAAAATTTAAAATGCTTTTCAAATGCAAGAGGAAAGAAGGCTGAAAGGCCTGACTTATCACAGAGAAGGATAGAAGTAACAATTACACAATTAAAAACAGGCAAGTAATACTGATGTTAAGGTTTTTATAAACCATCTAAACAACAAACCAAAAGGATACTAATATCGGCTCTTGTAGTTTAGTTTCCAATGTACATCTTTTGTGCAAATTTCTCCTAGGATTTCTCTTGTCTAAAGGGGGTCCCCAGGGAACCAGCAAGAAGAAATTCTGTGATTATATTCCAATGCAATAAAGGCAAAGACCTTTCAAATTCTGAATTTGAGAAAAATAATGACTCTACCCCAATTGTGATAGCAATACCCGCATCAGGAACATGAAAACAAAATGGCTATAATTTCTGGTATATTCCTCTTGCCTTTTCAGTTGAACAATATCTAATTTTCTTAATGTTTTTTTCATTAAGTTACGAAATCATAAATTAAGCATGTGTTGTTATAAATTACAAATTACAATTTATTGAATTCACAAAAGAAAAACATTTAAACAAGCTATGTAACATATTTATAACATCATGAATTCTGGATTCTTCAATGTTTCACTTAAAAATTATTATACTTAGGAATTGTGAATCTAGCACTGTGCTTACTTAAATAACTGTACATTTCCTTCATATAAATTACACTGTGGAAAAGGATCAGGAAATGAGGCAAATATCGAGATCTTAGTCCACAGCAGTCTTTACAATCCTAATTTATCTTCTAGATTTTTATTTCTGTTTATCAAAGGGTGCATGTACTTCCTAAAAATTGCAAAGATAATCAGTAGTAAAGTTAGAAGAATCTAGATTTAATGCTTCTCTCCTTTTCAGCTGTTTTAGTTTTCTAAGAAAGGCTAAAGCTAAAGATATATATGGGTGAGGTCTTATAGGGCCGACTTCATATGTGAATACCTGTATGCATGACAACAGGAATTCAAAGAACCAGGGTTTTACTCCCAAGACTTGCCACTAACCTGCTTTTGTGATACTGGGCATATAACTTGTAAGGGACTTAGTTTTTGCCACCTGTAAAATAAGGATGTTGAAACGTGATCTTCAAGGTCATTTCCAATTAAGATACTTGTGTAGGTTCACATTTATGTAAGTATATGAATGAACAACAGAATTACAGTAAATCCATGTGAGAGTATGGACATAGGTATACATGTAGGAATAGAAAATGGCAAAGAAATGTGTAAAAAAAAAATATTCAATGTTTACCTTTGGAGTTTCCTTTCACAGGCAGGGTTTAGACTTTTCATAAAGAAAGGCCCAGAAGACCCACTACTGTCATCCAAATCCCCAGCACACTCCTTTTATGCCACTGCTATACTAATATCCACAAGCAGTATAACCTAAGAGTATGCTTTCTCCACAATATAACCATTCTTAATATCCGGTCCAAGGTAGACTGATCCAGTCTATCTCGAAGAGGGTTGGCAAGTTTTTCTGTAAAGAGTTTAATAGATACAGGTTTCCTTTCTCCTCTCAATAGAGCCATCCGTCAAGACAGTGCTTGCTGCCAAGCTTGACTTCTAACAAATCACTTACTGTGGCCCTCTGACAAGAGCCAGTCCTTGACTCTTCTTGATCCTGGCAAATAAACTCCTGGTACCACTGTATCAAGTTTTTATTGCTACTTAACTCTTTTTTCTCTCATTAATTCAAAGCTACAACTTCACGACTTCATCCATCTTGAATCCCAAATGTTAGTATCTTCTATCACTCACCATTGGCCCAGAAAGATGGTAAGAAAATGGGAACAAAAAAGAAGGGGACAGAGACAGAGTAGATTCAGGTGAAGGACAGATGAGTATTAGTATTATTTCCCTTTTCTAGACTTTAAAAAGGAACCAGGTGCTACCTTACTGTTAATTTAAATTAAAATGTCTACTTCAGTGGGAATAGAGAACATTTCACTTTATGCAAAGTGCTCCCTAAAGAAATAATTGTTATAACAGGGTGGGAAAAAAACCTCAATAAGCTTTTTTCTTATGCTTTTATCTAGATCACTCTGCTTCCAGCTGTGAAACTGACTGATGTTTTTAAAGCTCCCAAGGAGCCTCTACAAGTAACCATGGTTACTGGTTCAAAACAGTATAAAAAAAAAAATTAGGAGGAGATAGCAATTTGAAGAGAAAAACAGTTTTCTTAAATTTCATCAAATGAAGCTACAGCAACAAGGAGTAGGAGGATGGCTGGGCAAAGGCTTCAAGATGTTAAGTTTTCTACAGAGTCATCAGGGTGCTTGATCTCTCAGCCCAGAAGGCCCAGCACTTCAAGGAATCATTTTACCTTATGCAAGAGTGATCCCCTCAAAGGTAATTTAGTTATTTACTATGGACAATATCTTATAAACTCAACCAATATTCTCATCAGGAGGTCACTGAATTTGCTTTACACAGAAGCTTACCTGAAAAAAACAAATTAAGAGCACAAAGTTGCTTAATAAACATATGAATCTGAGCCTAAAACGGTACTCATCCTTTTAATATAAAGCTGCCTAAGTCATTCTTACCAATCTCTTTCAAAAAGTTTTCATCAAACACTCATCTTTTCAAACACCTTAGCAACCTTTTCAGTTATTAAATAATTCATTCCTTTCATATTTGAGAGTCTATCATGTTTCAGGCACTGTATGAGACATTGGATATATCACAATAAAGAAAACAGACAAAGCTCAAGCTTTTATGAAACTTATAAACTAATGGAGAAGAGAGACATTAAATACACAACTGCAAATTGTGTTAATGTGCTATGAAGAAAAACAATAAAAGGTATTTACTGGGATTTCAAGAAAAGTTTATTTGATTTTTCAAGAGATCAAATCCTTACAGCTATTAATGGTGGGTAACGGATACATAGAAATAATGATGGATTCACCATACTCTCTGTTTTTGTATATATTTAGAAATTCTTAAAATAAAAATTTAAAAATGAAAGAAATAGGAAGAGACCTGAAAGGTAAGCAGGTGTTAAAGAAGCAAGGCATGGCAGAGAAGAGTGTTCTCTATCTAGGCCAAGAGAAGAGTAGATACATCAATTCGGAGAACTGGGGAGGCTGGCATACTAGAGGGATTGAAAGAAAGAGAAAAAGACAGCCTAGCCTCTATAAACTTTTTTTTTTTTGAGATGAAGTCTTGCTCTGTCGCCAGGCTGGAGTGCAGTGGCATGATCTCAGCTCACTGCAACCTTCACCTCCCAGATTCTCCTGCCTCAGCCCTCCAGTAGCTGGGACTACAGGCATTCACCACCATGCCCAGCTAATTTTTGTATTTTTAGTAGAGACGGGTTTTCACCATGTTGGCCACGATGGTCTTGATCTCTTGACCTTGTGATCCGCCTACCTCGGCCTCCCAAAGTGCTGGGATTACAGGCGTGAGCCATTGCGCCCAGCATATACACTATTTTTTTAAAGCCCCACCAAAAACTAAAAAACTCTCAACTTTCACAAGCTACAGACGGCAGATATTCCAAGTAGTAATAATGGTAGCTAACTTTTTGAGCCTTCATTAAATGTCAGGCAGTGTGCTAAGAGTTACTACACTTTATTTCATAGATGTCTTAGAACAATCTATAAAAAAAGATATAATTTTTCCTAGTTTGCAGGGGAGGAAACTAAGGCACAGAGAGATCAAGTAATATGCCTAGAAATGTCTGATTGAAGAACCTGTACTTTTTCTTAACTACAATCATACATATATATTGCTTACCACATGTCCAGATGACACTATTATTATGTTTTACTTAAGAGTTCTAAATTCTTGGTCCATTTCCACAATTAGTTTGGACTTCGTGTTTAAATTATTTTATCTCTTGCTAATTTCACAAAATTGGATAGTAGCAGATTATATTAAGGTCCTCCTAGCTTTTAAAGTACCTTTCCAATTACATTACTATTTTTTTCATATCAGAAGTTTATACTTACAGTATTTTATAGATCATATGGTATAATTTATGCAATTATCTAAATTTTGGTAATTTTAAAATAATTCAACAAATACTCTCACTGGTCACCTTCGTGACAGGTGCTCCACTAGGTATTAGGAATATAGTGGTAAGCAAAACCGTTCAAATTCTCTGCCTTCATGGCATTTATAATTTAGCAGGAAGAGACAGACAATAAATAAAACAAACAAATAAACAATACAGTATGTTAGAGAACATGGTAAGTCCTATGGAGAAAAATAATCAGGAAAGGAGCACAGGAATTGCTGGTTTCTCCATGCCTGTCATGCGCAAGAATTTGTTAGGCACGAAGGCAAATAAAGACAAGCAATGTCTGATTCCCTGCACTGAGCTGACTACAATTTGGTAAACACAAATATGAAGAATTCTACAAAAGACAAACAAACAAAGTGTCATGGGTCTACATAGGGAAGAGCCACAAGACAGAAGAAATTGAGTTGCAACCTGGATTCTACTCTCTTAAAAACAAAAAAAAACTAAAAAGAAAAAAAATTCCTAAAAAGAATGTGAGACCTATATATTAAATTCACATTTCAACATTTTATAAAACCTTATTGATGTTTTAAGAAGACTTAAAAAAATATAGAAACACTATTTTCCTATTTGAGAAAACTATAATTAAAAATATCAGTTACAAGCTTAATACAAATAAAATTAAAAATTATGTTTTAGAAAAGTAATCGTAAAAGAATCTCTACTACAATTAAAAGGGTAAATGCAAGAAAACCCAAGGAAATCTTGAGAGTAGATATACTCTCATGATTATGAAAAGATACTAATAGGCTTTTCTCATTTGTTTTTCCTTCCACTGACTTCCCTCCTATTCTATAAGTAGCATCCATAACTTTGGTGAAGTTTAAAAATGAAAAGAGAAAGAAATAGTTAATATTTACCTTATGAATTAAAGAAAGAATTTTACAGTAAGATAAAAATTTTGAGAGTCTGGTTTTCCCAAAGAAGGAATTTGTTAGACACTAATATTTTCTGGCCAAGATTGAAAGAGTAGGATTATAGTTTCTTCCACGGTACAGAGCAGATATCCCTTCTGCTCATGACAGTTAGAACATGAGGCCTGCCACTTAGGGTAGAAGGATGATATAAATTGGAAAAAGTATAAATTATAGTCCCAAACTCCTGATTCTGGACAAAGGATTGTGGGATTAAGAGGAGACGCAAGTGACCAATACTCCCATCATCTTTCAGGCAGAGGCTGCAGAAGAAAAGAAAGTCTGACGGAATAAGGAAATTTGGGAGCTGGAACAGTCAGCTCCACTTCCCACGAAGACTGTACAAAATGAATACCTTCCAGGAACATCCCTGCCATGCGCGTGCATGTACACACACACACCCTCTCTCTCTCTCACACCACCAACTTCCTTCCTCTCCCTATGCCTACTCAACAGAAGCTGGAGATAGCCATACCAAAATATATGCACAGAAACACAGTAAGATTGAGGAGGAATGTGAGATCAGCTCTGGCATCTCCATTATTTCTCATGTGCCATGGAAGGTACTAGGAAATTTCTGTGTGTTCTAAAGTAGTATGGAAAAGGTAACTTAAGATACAGATTGACAAGTTTGCCAGAGGAGCAAAGTAATTCCATAGCAGAGGCCTGGAAGAGAGAATACCTGGCTCAAGGGGCCAAGCCAGACCTCAGGCTATCTGTAACACCAGGGAAGATGGCCAGTGCATCTCAGGAGCCAAAAGAACAGGTCTCAAGTAACATCGTTTGTTAGCTTACTAGTTTGTTAGTTTACAAACTAACTAACAAACAAACAACAGTTCTGGTAGTACCTCAGTGGCTACAATTCCAGGGAGATACCAGTGAGAAACCAGAGAAGATAGTACATAGACCGAGGGTCTTGGTGAGCTTCCACCACTACGAAGTCACACAAGCCAACCCATAAGTCTAGATTCTGTTGTGGGCAGTTCTGAAGGGAGAGACAATATTTGAATGAATAGTATCCAGAAGCTAAAATATCCAAACAGAACAATTTAAATTATTGGATAAGACCTAGTTTACCAGATGGGAGTAAGTCTGATCCTCTTTTTCCAGCCATCCAGTGACCATCGTTCATCAAAAGGAAGAGGTAAGTTACAGAAAAATAAAGAAGTTATATTTTCTTTGCACACCTGAGTATGAATAAGCTACGATCCTGCTACAAATTTCATGATGATTATTTTATCTGAGAATTCAACAGAAATACTTTGCACATTAGAAACCAATATCACCTTAAGATTAACGGTGGACATGCAGTTCAAGATGGCACACTGAGCCCATTCATCTACCTCTTCTCTTACAAAAAACCTCAGGTCCGAAGTGTCTGGGGGTGTGGGCAGGTCACAAAACAACTGAGTGAAAAACCACCAATGATGGTCGGTACAACTCTAATGACAAGTAAGTGCCAGCCACAGCATTTATCATGAGTCTAAAGTCTTTGAGGGCTTATAGTGTGAACTTTGAAATGGAGGTAATAACAGGCTATAGACAATCTCAATGGAGGGGGCGGGGCAAAGAAAGGCAACTCAGAACTAAGCAGAACTCTCCCTGCAGGAAAATTCCTTTCCTATAGCAGAAACTGAGGGACAGGACCCTGCTATCAGCCTTGTCTCTGCAGGTGCATAAAAAAATTAGTCCAGGAACCTGTAATCCCAATGAGACCAAGGTGGGAGGATAGCTTGAGGCCGGGAGTTCCACACCAGCCTAGGCAACATACAGAGACTCCACCTTGACAAAAAAATAGAAAAATTAGCTGGTATGGTGGCAAGCACTCCCCAAGTAGTCCCACCTACTTGGGAGGCTGAGCTGGAAAGATTCCTAGGTTTTGGGAGGTCAAGGATGCAGTGAGCTGTGATCACACCACTGCCACTCCAGCCTAGGTGACAGAATCAGATCCTATCTCCAGAAAAAAAAAGAAAATGGAAAGCCCACCTCTCACTCACCACAGCAAGTGGGAAACCAACTGCAGAGTCCTATGGTTGGCCATGATACTCAGTAGATAAGACAGTATTTTGTAAAGAGGAATAATGATTTATACAGAATTATACCAGTTTCCAAGATTTCAAGGGCTATCATCAAACTATCAGCATCAAAATAATTTAAGTTATTTATGTGCCCTACTCTAGATTTCTGAATCAGATTTTTGTGCGTGGAGCCAGGAATCTACATTTTAACTGGGTCGCCAAGCAATAGTTTTATAATTCAAGTTGGACAACCACTGTGACCTTTACTTGAAAATACTGGAAAGAAGAAAGCTAACAATCACTGGCCACTTAAAAAAACCAAGAGAGGCACTAACGTGAAGAAGTAGAGACACAATGACCCAAAGAAAATACAGTATGGCAACAAAAATAAATAAAATGTCCCTAACTTTATTGGTATCCATTCTTTTTTTTTTTTTTTTTTTGAGATGGAGTCTTGCTGTATTGCCACTGGAGTGCAGTGGCACGATCTTGGCTCACTGCAACCTCCCTCTCCCAGGTTCAAGCGAATCTTCTGCCTCAGCCTCCCGGGTAAGTGGGATTACAGGCTCATACTACCATGCCTAGCTAATTTTTGTATTTTCAGTAGGGACTGGGTTTCACCATGTTAGCCAGGATGGTCTCAATGTCTTGACCTCGCCCACCTCGGCCTCCCAAACCCTGGGATCACAGGCGTGAGCCACCATGCCCAGCCCCTTTATTGGTATCTTGAGAGAGATTCAGGAGGCCAATAAATCCACAGAACAAACAAACAAAAAAATATGTTCTTAAAATAATCAAGGAACAAGAATTATTTTTAGAAAATAAAAACAAAATCACACTGCCATGTGTGTACCTACGCAACAATATTGCATGTTCTTCACATGTACCAAAACCTAAAATGCAATTTAAAAAAATATTAAAAAAAAGAAAAGAAAAACAAAAATTATTTTCAAAATGAAATAATATGACTTTCAGTGAATGCCAAGATGTAATAAGCCCTTTACAGCCTATCTCCCTTACTGATTACAACTAAAAACTCTGTACAGAATACTAAAAGTAATTTCCTGAAAACTGAAAAGTAACAATGTCAGGTACATTGGAGAAGGAAGTCAAAATGTGAAGAATAACCAATATGATGGTGAGTTTACTATTTTTTTTAAATCCTTCCTTCATCTACCGCTTTGACCTGAGGGTGGGCAGAGTCCCAGAATTAGGCAGCCAACTCACACAGCAAAACTCCAGGAGAAACCCCCTCTTTCTAGTGGGTGTAAAACAACCATCTGTGGGCTACAAAGTGTGTGATTTGGAGCGGTAACAGGGGAGTTTCCAGTTTCTTTACTTTACTTTTTTTTTCTTCTCTGCTGACTCTGCTTCAAAGCTGGTCTAAGTCATGAAGCAGCACTATGGAGGCAGCACATCTGAAAGCCTAGGAGACACCTGTCCTTCTGCCCTGAGAAAGGGGAAAGGGGCCAGGGGAACAGGAAAAATATGGGAAGAATCTTCACTATGTATTTCTCTGGGGCATAACAGTGGAGGAGGGGGACACTAAGACTCTAAGAGAAAGAAACCCCTGGTATAGTGAAAGGACCAGGAAAAGAGGCTCCTGGGAGCCAGACAGCATAAGGAAAGTCTCCAAGAGAACAGAGATCTAATTCCAAGTTATGTATGTGTAGAAAAAGCATAAAGAAGTATAGCACGCTGCCCAGGCATGGTGGCTCACGCCTGTGATCCCAATACTTTGGGAGGCCAAGGCAGACAGACTGCTTGATGGAGTTTGAGCACAGCCTTGGCAACATGGTGAAACCTCGTCTCTAAAAAAACAAAAACAAAAATTAGCTGGGTGTGAGTCCCAGCTACTCTGGGGTGAGGTAGAAGGATCACTTGAGCTCTGGAGGCAGAAGTTGCAGTGAGCTGAGATTGTGCCACTGAGCACCTGTGGTCCCAGCTGCTAGGAAGGCTGAGTTGGGAGAATCCCTTGAGCCCAAAGGGTCAATGCTGCAGTGAGTCCATATCATGCCACTGTATACCAGCCTGGGCTAGAGAGGAAGATTTTGTCTTTTAAAAAAAAAAAAAAAAAAAAAAAAGTATAGCAAAGGCTGGAGGAGATGAACACCAATTAAAAACACCAAGATTGGGAGGCTGAGGCAGGAGGATCACCTGAGGTCAGGAGTTAAGAGACCAGCCTGGTCAATATGGCGAAACCTCATCTCTACGAAAAGTACAAAAATTAGCTGAGCGTGGTGGCGGGTGCCTATAATCCCAGTTACTTAGGAGGCTGAGGCAGAAGAATCGCTTGAACCTGGGTGGCAGAGATTGCAGTGAGCCAAGAATGCGCCATTGCACTCCAGCCTGGGCAACAAGAGCAAGATTCCATCTCAAAAAAACAGACAGACAAAAAACACCCAGAAAGATGCAATAATTCAGAGATATTAACTCTCCCCCAAATAATGTTTTTTGATTGTCTGAGACAAGGTCTGGCTCTGTGACCCAGGCTGGAGTACAGCAGCATGATCTCTGCTCACTGCAACCTCTGCCTCCTAGGCTTAAGCAATTCTCACACCTCAGCCACTGGAGTAGCTGGGACCACAGGCAGACACCACTAGCTTGGCTAATTTTTGTATTTTTATAGAGACAGGGTTTTTCCATGTTGCCCAGACTGGTCTCAAACTCCTGAGCTCAGGTGATCCACCTGCCTCAGGCTCCCAAAGTGATGGGATTACAGGTGAGAGCTACCACACCCAACCCCAAATAAATCTTTAACTCAATGCAATCATAATTAAAATCCTTCATGTTTACTTTTTAATTTGATGAATATATTCTCAAATTAATTTGGAAAAATACCAAAGAATAAAACATTTTTGAAAGACTAATAAAAGAAGACTTTAAAGCTACAATAACATTAAAAGTACATCATAATTATGCTGTGACAGATAATTAGATCAAAGAAACATTAATAGAGACAAAGAAATATATGTGTATATGAAAATCTTACATTAGATAAAGTATACTTTGAAGTCTGTGGGTAAAAATGAAACATTTACTAAATGCTATCAGAACTAATAATCTATTTTAGGATAAAAAAGTTAGATTTCTACATATCATTTATAAAAATTATGAAAGATCAAATACTTAAAAATATTCAAAGAAGATGAAAGACCAATAGCCAATAAACATGACAAAAAAAGTAAAAGAAAACTATAAGTTAAGTGACATTGCTTTTTTAATCTTTTAGATTCCCATTATGTTAAAAAAAAAAAAAATCTGTGAATGTAAGTGTCTGTCTGCATTCACTGAATGTGTCAAATGTTTGGAAATTCCTACACTAAAAAAAGAGAAAAAATGTAGAGAAAAAAGTAGATCTAAAGACTTAAACATTTCAATACTTATATACATAAAAAAATCACAAAGTAAAAAGGCAAATAGAAAGGGTAAATGTATTTGCAAAAAACATGACAAAGTTAATATTCAAAATTCGTATAGCATGCTATAAAAATTGGTAAGACTCCAATGGATAAGTAGATAGATAAGTCTAAATACAACAGAGAAACAAATTAAAATGAAATGCAATAATCTACATGCCAATTTAGCAAACACTGGGGTGGGGGAACACCCAATGGGATAATGTGGTGAAGCAAGCATCCTCACTTGCTGACAATGAGGAAAAGTTAACACAATCTTACTAAGGAGCAATTTGACACAAGAACAAAGAACCTTAAAAAAAAAGCAGATGCCCTCTGACAGAATTATTAAAATTTGGGAAAGTCTTCCAATTCTAGCCTCACATTTGACAGCTGCATTATAAAAAAAGTCACATACCATTTGAGCACCAGTTTCTTCAATGTAAAATATCAATATCAGCCACTAATTCACAGAGTTGTAACATTTAAAAGAGAAAAACATGTAAAAATGTCTGAAAAACTGCAAAGCACAGGGTTGCCCAAGGGTCTATGAACTTCGGGAAATTTTAGAAGATCTTCAAACTCTGACTGAACATGTGTGAATGTTTGTGAAAGATCTACACAGCTCTATGTAGGCTCTCAAAAGGGCCCTGATCCAAAAGAAAACTGAAAAACCACTAAAGGCATGGAAAATAAAAGTAAGAATCTTCTTCCCAGTGTCCAGCAACTGTGTTGTTGCCTGACACACTATAGGCCCAAATTAGGAATTCATTGTGAAAATCCAGGTAGTATTTAAGATGATATTCAACTTACCCTGCTAATTTCTAAGCCCCTCAGAGTAGGATTTAGAGATTTCTGAGGAGATTAATTCATTCTCTGATGTAGCTGTAAATGGAACCTGAAATTAGGAAAACAGTAAGTCAATCAATTGGATCTAATTGGATCAATCACATGAAATTAATGCAGTCTACTTTGGAAAATGCGTGGGGGAAGCAGTAAATAAATTTAATATATTTAAAGTACTATTCTGAATTCATCAAGATACACATAATTAATATATAAACTACACTGGGACATTTCTCCTGAAGCAAACAAAAAGAAAATTGTATATATTTTAATAAAATGGAATGTAGAAAATTAACATTCTAGAAAATAATTTTTATCATTTGAAAAATAATAGCTTTTTAAAAAACTGACATTTAATAACTATATTTATGGGGTACAGTGATATTTCAATACATATATACAATGTGTAATATGTAATAATCAAATCAGGGTAATTAGCATATCAATCACCTTAAACATTTATCATTTCTTTGTGTTAGGAGCATTCAAAATCCTCTCTTCTAACTATTTAAAAATATACACTAAATTATGTTAATGATAGTCACTCTACATTGCTACAGAAGACCAGAACTTATTCCTCCCATCTAACTTATAATTCTGTATCTGTTATCCAACCTCTCCCAATACCCATCTCCCGATTACTCTTCCTGCATTTAATAACCACGATTATATTCTTTCCTTTTACATGCTCAACTTTATCTCCCACAATATGAGGGAGAATGCTGTATTTGTCCTTCTGTGTCTGACTTATTTAACTTTTTTTTTTTTTTTGAGATGGAGTCTCACTTTGTTGCCAGGCCAGAGTGCAGTGGCGAGACCTCAGCTCACTGCAACCTCCACCTCCCAAGTTCAAGCGATTCTCCTGCCTCAGCCTCCAGAGCAGCTGGGGCTACAGGTGCATGCCGTCAAATCCAGCTAATTTATATATATTTAGTAGAGATGGAGTTTCACCATGTTGGCCAAGATGGTCTAGATCTTTAAACGTGGTCATCCACCCGCCTTGGCCTCCCAAAGCATGGGGATTACAGGCGTGAGCCACCATGCCCAGCCTGACTTATTTAACTTAATATACTGTCCTCCAGGCTCATCCATGTTGCTGCAATGACAGGATTTCATTCTTTTTTATGGCTGAATAGTATTCCATTCTGTATATATACCACATCTTCTTTATCCATTCATCTGTTTATACACATTTAGGTTGATTCTCTAGCTTGGCTACTGTGATATGCCACAATAAACATGGGAGTATAACTATCTCTTTGACATACTGTTATCCTTTACTTTGGATAAACACACAGAAGTGGGATTGCTGAAACACATGGCAGTTCTATTTCTAGTTTTGAGGAGTATCCACACTGTTTTCCATAATGGTGGTCCTAATTTACATTCCCATCAATAGTGTATGAGTGCCCTTTTCTCCAAATCCTTGCCAGCATTTATTTTTTTTCTTTTTGATAATAGCCATTCTGAGGTGAAATAATCCTCATTATGGTTTTGATTTGCATTTCCCTGATGATTACTAAAGTTTAACATTTTTTCATATGTTTGTTGGCCTTTTGCATGTTCCTTTTGAGAAATGTCTAGTCAGATCATTAGCCTATTTCTTAATTGAATTATTGGCTTTTTGCTGTTGCAGCTTTTTACTTATTTTGGATATTAATCTCTTTACATCAGAAGAATAGTTTGCAAATATTTTCTCCCATTCTTCAGGTTGTCTCATTACTCTTGACTGTTTTCTCTGCTGTGAAATTTTTTAGCTTGATATAATACCATTTGTCTGTTGTTGCTTTTGTTGGACCTGTGCTTTTGAAGTTTTAGCCATGAACTCTTTGCGCAGATCAATGTCCTGAAGCATTCTGCTTAGGTTTTCTTTTAGTAGCTCTACAGTTTCAGATCTTACATTGAAGTCTTAAAACATGTGGAGCTGATTTTTGTATATGGTGAGAGATGAGGGTCTAGTTTCATTCTTCCGTATATGGATATGTAGTTTTCCCAGCACTATTTATTGAAAAGGCTTGTCTTTTCCCCAATGTATGTTCTTGGTGCCTTTGCTAAAAATCAGTTGGCTATAAATATGCAGATTTATTTCTGGGTTCTTGCTCTATTGGTCTATGTGTCTGTTTTTATACCAGTGCATGCTGTTTGGGTTACTACTGCTTTGCAGCATATTTTGAAGTCAGATAATGTGATGTCTCCAAGGTCCTCTCCCACCTTCCAGGAATTCTTTGCTTATTTGGGGTCTTCTGTGGTT
The DNA here is from genome assembly GCF_001604975.1 of Cebus imitator. NCBI lineage: Eukaryota > Metazoa > Chordata > Mammalia > Primates > Cebidae > Cebus > Cebus imitator. The sequence continues at coordinate 16,094,281 of NW_016107316.1, read as the reverse complement.
TCATACACATTTTAGGATCATTTTTTTTCTATTTCTGTGAAGAATGTCATTGGTATTTTGATAGGGCTTGTGTTGAATTTGTACATTGCTTTCGGTAGTATGGTCATTTTGACAATATTAACTCTTTGTTAATCCATGAACATGAAATATGTTTCCCTTTTTTGTATGTTCTCTTCAATTTATTTCATCAGTGTTTTGTAGTTTTTATTGTAGAGATCTTTCACCTCCTTAAATTTATTCCTAGGTAGAGTTTTTTTGGTAGTTATTATAAATAGAATTGCTTTCTTTTCCAGCTAGTTGATTATTAATGTATAGAAATGCTACTGATTTTTGTATGTTGATTTTGTACCCTACAACTGTACTGAATTTATCAATTTTAAAATTGATAAGTGGAGTTTCTACGTTTTCCTATATATAAAATCATGTCATCTGCAAACAGAGACAATTTGACTTCCTCTTTTCCAGTTTAGATGCCCTTATTTCTTTCTCTTGCCTATTTGCTCTGGCTAAGACTTTCAGTACTATGTTGAATAAGAGTGATGAAAGTGGGCATCCTTGTCTTATTCCTTTTCTTAAAGGAAAAACTTTCAACTTTTCCCCATTCAGTATAATGTTAGCTGTGGGTTTGTCATATATGACCTTTAACTGTACTGAGATATATTCCTTCTATGTCTAACTTGTTGAGAGATTTAGCATGAAGCAGCTAAATTTTATCAAATGATTTTTTCTGCACCTATTGGGATGATCATATGGTTTTTGTACTTCATTCTGTTGATGTGATGAATCACTTTTATTGATTTGCATATGTTGAACCATCCCTAGGATAAATCCCACGTAATCATGGTGTATAATCTTTTTGATGTGCTGTTGGATTCAGTTTGCTCGTATTGCATTGAAGATTTTTGCACCTGTGTTCATCAGGAATATCGGCCTGCAGTTTTCTGTTTTTGTTACATATCCTGACCTTTGGAGGTGAAGAAGCTGGTGGCCCAAAAAACCCCATAGGCCCAGTTTGCCCCTAAAACCAACCAGTCAAACAAAATAAAATTCTGTTCTCTCTAGGCAAAGAATAAGGAAAGACACAATCCACACAAAGGCCATTACACCTAGCCAAACATCACCAAAAACAAAAGAAAAAAAAACAACTCTGCGCCTGTAGGTCCCACCCCAACCAGCAAAGGTGACGTAGGGAGCCTAGAAGTCTGCTATCCTCTGGCTGTAATAGGGCACTCAAGTCTCCCTGCACCGGTGATGTCAGAGAAGGCCAGTCCCTGTCACGTGATCATGAGACCTCCTTTTCCATAGTGTCTGTGAAGACCACATGGAGAGCTTGGATCTTCCCCTGGTAGTAATAAGGTACCCTTCTCCCTGTCTACCACAGCCTGTTTTTAGACAAGCCTAGTAGTAAGTCAGGCCTTTCACCATCACACAGTAAAGAGACTATCCCCCTGTGGAGGATATGTGGGGAATAATGACTTATTCCTGCCCCTTCCGGTCAGGGAGAAATCAATGGGGGCCGGAACTCCCATCCATGACCAGCAGTAACAAAGAATCTCCCCCTAAATTGAGTGTCAAGGGAGGCAAAGTAGAGAACCTAGATTTGTATCTCCACAGGAAAGTCATGAGACACAGCACTCCCTCCTTCTCATGCTGGGGCAGGGCCAGAGGAAGCCAACTAAATCAGAACATTTAAATAATACCCAGAGTGTCAGCCCTTAACACCAAAAATGTCCAGGTATCAAATAAAAATCACTCGTCATACCAAGATCCAGGAATATCTCAAACAGAATGAAAAAAGGCAATCCACAGATGCCAATACCAAGATGACGGAGGTGTTAAAATTATCCGAAAAGCATTTTTAAGCGGCCATCATAAAAATGACTCAAGGAGCCATTACAGATATACTTGAAACAACAAAATAATTGAGAGTCTCAAAAACAAAGAAAGATACAAAGTACATACATACTGAAAAGAAAGAAAAGATACAGAGAAGAATCAAATGGAAATTTCAGAACTGAAAAATACAATAGTTGAAACAAAAGATGGAATGGATGGATGTTAATAGTAGAATGGAAAAGACAGAGAAAAGAATCACTGAACTAGAAGACAGAACAATAGATACTATCCAGTGTAAACAACAGAGAGAAAATAGCCTGAAAACAAATAATTAGAGCCTCAAGACCTGTGTGACTGTAACAAAAGATCTATCTTCTGCCATGGAGTCCAACAAGGAGAGAACAAAGTGGGCAGGGCTAAAAAAGTGCTCTAAGAAATAAAACTAAGTACCTTTCCAAGTTTGGCAAAACACATAAATGTACAGATTCAAGAAGATAAGTGAACCATAAACAGGATAAACCCAAAGCAATCCACATTAAGGCACATCATAGTTAAACTTCAGAAAGCTAAAGACACAGAAAATGTAATAAAAACAGTAAGAGAGAAAATGATAATTTATTTATCTATAAGGGAAAATAATTCAAATGACAGCAGACATCTCATCAGAAACAAAGGAGCAATGAAAGAAGAGGCACAACATTTTTTACTGAAGTCCACACCTGATCATCTGTGTCTATTTTTGCATCTGTTTTTTCTCTTGTTCCTAACTCTTGGCATGCGTGGAATCTGGGGACTCAATGTCAAACACTGTATCATCAAAAATTATAAAGGATGTGAATTTTATCTTCAATTCAAGAGCTTTTTTTACTTTCTGGTTGGCAGTGGGAGCTAATCCAATCAGAGATCAAGCTAACTTGAAGCTTGTTTCAATCTTATTAAGACCTGGTCTACTTCTGTTTCACTCTTACTGCTAGGATGCAGTTGTTCAACCTAGGGTGTTTACCAGGATGCCTCTATCTCTAGCACCATGAAACTGCTGAAAACTTTGCTGAGCTTCTCAGTTTGTTAGTAGCCACTTTCTGCTTGACTTTATTGCCTGTTGGTTTGTGTTGCTTACTAAGCTGTGACAATTCTGAAGGGAAACATGGCTCAGACTTCTAGGCTCACTTCTCTGTGACTGTCTTAGCCACTCAAGCTCTAGCTACCTTGGTAACCATGAACTCCAACAGTCTCTCACCGGGGTTTGGGGACTCCTGGTTTAACTAAACTCCTTGAGAAAACCTGTCTTACATGGCAAAGGTGGATTAACTCCTTGAATTATATAGCTCTTCCTATGTCAAACTCTGTTGAAAAAGCATCAGTGACTTCTCATATAGAAGAATAAAGACCCATCTCGTTAGCTAACTCTGCAAGTCCACTCAGAATTCTATCCTTATCTATGCCTAACCACCTGCCTTATTCTCCAGTCAATTCCTACTGTCAGGTCTTTCCTCAGACAAATACATCTTCCTGGAGTAGCACTCCCATCTTCTGGCTCCCAAGAGAATCCATAACCTACTAAACTTGTAAACCCCAGTTCAAATTCCTCTAAAAACTCATCAACCAACTTGTTCCCCATCTCCCTTACTCATTAAGGTATTTGAGAACAGGTTCTATATATGTATGTTTTAAATTCTTTTTTAACTCAACATTATTCTATTATTCATTTAAAAAAAGTACTACTACTAATTTGTCAGTACCCACCACATGCCAAGCTTTTCTAAACCCTGATTTTATAGCAGAGAACAAAAAGGATACAGTCCCTGTTGTCATAGCGCTTACACTTATATGTAATGGATATGAACTATTCAGGTATTAATTTAGCATAATGCATCAAAAATTTCCCTGTAGACCAATTAGGTTGTCTTCAGTTTTTAACTATGATAAGTAATGGCATTGTAAATGCAGCTCTAACATAGCTTTTGAAATTCATTTTATTTACTTAGGGTCAATTCCCAAGAGTAAGATCATTAATCCATGGCCTTAGATATGTTTACGGCTTTAAGATATATACTACCAGCTAGGCATGGTGGCTCACACCTGTAATCCCAGTACTTTGGGAGGCCAAAGCGGGTGGATCACGAGATTAGGAGATCGACACCATCCTGGCTAACACAGTCAAACCCCATCTCTACTAAAAATACAAAAACTTAGCAAGGCATGGTGGCACACACCATAGTCCCAGCTACTTGGGAGGCAGAGGCAGGAGGATCACGTGAACCAGGGAGGCAGAGGTTGCAGTGAGCTGAGATCGAGCCACTGCACTCCAGCCTGAATGACAGAGCAAGACTCTGTCTCAAAAAAAAAAAAAAAAAAAAGATATATACTACCATACTACCTTTCAAATGAGCTGTTCCAATTCCAAAAGCAATGCATGAACACTTGATTCCCTATGGAATTCTTTAGTATGATTACTCAATAAGTATAAAAAAAAGTTATTCACTATTGTTTCTAATTACTAATGAGGTAATAACTCTAACTAATGAGCTAATGGGCATGTCTGTCCTTTATTAATGTAGTTACTGAAATCTTAGTGTTATAAATATTTTCATAATACGGTAATCATGTAAGGTTATATTTGTGTTTCCACTTTGTTATTTTTCTTTTTAGTTTTAATTGTATTGGGTTTGTTCATACAGATGTACTTAATTTTTACAGTCACTTCTTCACAGTCTTCTCACATTAGAAGATTACTATTCTTTTCACAGTTTCAGTAGTTTTTCCATTTTAAAAAGGTCAACCATAACATTTGCATATGAAAAGGCTCTACAGGAACTTTCCTAACTGCTATCTGACCATCCCAAAACTTATTAAACAATTCTACCACTGACAGATTTTATGCTTGTTCATTGTATACTAAATTACTAAACTAGATTTTCTCAATACCAAAGGTATTTGCTTTTCTTAAAATAATATTTTCAGGTTTCTGAAACTAGAAGTACCAGAATTAAAATTTAAAAAAATATGCAGGTAGCCATGCAAAAGAATAAGTTGTGAGGTATGTCACTGCCTACCCACGTGTAAATCTATGGAAAATACAATCCCATAGAAGGTATGTATCTATCCAACTATGACCTCAGCTGAGTTAACTTCAAAGATAAACTCAGATGCAGTTGAATTTTAACTTAAATTTGAAGGGATAACTTGCTTAAAAATGTTTTCAGAAAGACTGAACCATGACAAAGCACGGAAATAAAAAGCTATTGTGATATAAAAGTTGTCTATTGCAAGTCAGGTAAGGGTAATTAAAGGCAGTAAAAGTTGCACAATCTCTCAAAACAGATCATTGAATTATCAGAGCTGGAAGACACTGGTGTGACCAATTTACATATTACAAAATACTGTCACCTAAGTGCTGGAGATCAATCTGTCAAAAGTTTCCAGCTGACTCAAAAAGGAAGTTATTTAATTCACAGCTTACCTATAGAAAAACTGAAACCATGAGTTTAGCTGAAAAGAAAACCAGTTAAATTCTACACGTTTCCCATATGACTCAAAATTATACTGTCAATCATAATGTGCAAGGAGACCAAGAAAGCAAGCACAGGTAAGGAAAAGTGGCATATCAGAATTTGGAAGACAATCAGACTCAATCTTATTTTTCCCAAAAAGGTGAGGTAGAGGTTATATGGATAAATGTATATTTCTGTCAGTAAACCTTTAAGGATTTTAAAAATAAACTTAATCTTTCTTTTTTCATGAAACTATATTAAATCTCTGGTATATATCACAATTAATAGTGTTTGAATTGAGAAAATGCACTTTGTGTATATGTGTCTACATTTATTTGGTTACTAATTTATTCACTCATTCATTTGAGTAGAGAAAAGCAATCAGGAAAACAGGTAACAAAACTAAAGATATAATGCATGCAGATCAAACACTTCCAAGAGCCTAAACATTACTATGATGCAGAAAAATAGACATGGAAAATATAATCTAGCTGAAAAATGACAACCAGTTAGACAAACTACCAACTAACAGAGACAAACAAACAACAACAACAAAAAAAACAGGTAAAATTAAAAGTAAATACCAGCAAACAGAAAGAGCTGAGAAAAAGCAAATAAGTATGGGTCTTACTTTAGCTAAAAATACTAAGAACTTATTTAAACTATGTGGTAGTTGACCAAGACTCAGAATACCATAACTCTTGATCAGCCACCCTACTACTGCAGTGGTTCCAGACAGTGAAAGTGAGAGGGGAATGCATGAGGTGAAATCATCTGTTTATCATCATCAAAGAGTTTGGACCATAGTTACTGGTAAGCCAAACACCTGAAACTCTGAGATCAAGCAAACTTCATATGCAGTCTATACATAATGTGAGATGAATTTAGGCCCACATCTTAATCCACAGAAAAAGGAGGAGAAGAAGTTAATCAAGAATTTCTACAAATAGCCATGATGGAGTAACAGATACTAGATTTGTTCTCCCAGCTTATACTACCAGAAAACTGGATAAAACAGATGAAACAATGGTTTTTACATATTGGACAACAGTCGGAACAGAGTGGGATTCCTGAGAAAGGGTGAAAAAATGATGTGAGTCCTAGATTTGCCCAACCTCACACCCTTGAAGCAGTTTACAAGATGCAGTGTACAGAAGGGAGATAGGGCTTAAACAGAGCCTCACAGTCTCAAAGAGTTGAGGTCACAAAGATTGACAGTAAGTGGGGCCAAGGAAGCCAGAATTTGTGGACTAGCCTAACAGAGAAAAAGAAACTACATACAGAGACAGTGCCTTCGAGACATGCAAAGGAGTTCCTGCAAGCTGCTGGTAGAGTGCTGTTACGTCCTTTGTGGAAGGAAACCACCTGAGGTTGGAGAAAGGACTACCAAACCAAAAAAAAAAAAAAACACACACAAAAGGCCAAAGAATTTCTGAAACTCAAACAAGACTATGAATAGTTTGTATTCCAACAGAGTAGCGTGAAAAGACCTCCTAATACATGAAACATCATGTAAAGTCCTCAGAAGGGAATCAGCTTCTAAATTAGCTCTAGGAGAAAAGTCTACTCACTGCTCCAGACTCACCCTATGAAATCTTCCTTAAAAAAGGACAAGACTCAAAGGGCATCAAAAAAATTTAGCTGCATTCCAAAACTCAGTCCAACATTATTTAAAGGAATGGCTTCTTTATAACAAAATCAAGCATCTAATAACATAAAATTCACAATGTGTGACAATCAAAATTTACCAGATATGTAAATATGACCTATAACCAGAATAACAAATCAATAAAAACAGACACAAAACTGACAGAGACAGAGAGCTTGGCAAACAGAGATGCTAAAAGAGCTATTATACAAAATCTCGATACACTCAAGAAAGCAGAGAAAGCCATGGTAGTATTGAACACAGAAGTGCAAGATTTTTTTTAGGCACAATTGGAGCTTCTAGAAATTAAAAATACAGTATCTGTCCAGGCCAAGCTCTTGGCCTCAGCATGGCCTCCTCTTAGGCCCAGAGCCTAAAAATATTGTCAATACAGTCAAGAATACAAAAGAAAACAAGAACATAATGAGAAGAGAAAGAGAAGAAATAAGACTAAAAAAAAAAAAAAAAAAAAAAAAAATACAGTATCTGAAATGAAAAATACACTGCATAGGACTTACAGCAGACTTAACAGTTAACTTGAAGATATAGCAATAGAAAATATCCAAAATGAAGCACAAAGGAACAAAATACAAAAATAATGGGAGTGAATATCACTGATTTGTGGCAACATACAAATAAACTAAGATAAATGTAACTGTGGTCCAAAAAAGAGGAAAAAAATGATAAAAAATATATTTGAAGAAATAATAAGCATTTTTTTTTCAATGCTATCAAAACCAGAAACCTACAGATTCATAAGAGGCTCAATAAAATCCAAGCAGGATAAACAAAGAAAACCACACCAACAATTATCATAATCAAGTCGTTGAAAACCAGTGATTAGGGGTGAAAAATGTTAAAGACTTCTAGAGGAGGAAAAAGATTATGTACAGAAAAACAAAGGTATGCATGACAGCAAGCTTCTCATCAGAAATTATACAAATAAGAAAACAATGGAGCAAGATTGTAAGGGGTGAAACCTGTCAACGGCAAGTTCTGCACCCTGCTAAAATATACTTCAAAATGAAGGTGGAAATGTTTTTAGACAAAGGTTGAGAAAAATCCATTACCAGCAGATTATGCACTTAAATGATTTTTAGGCAGAAGAAAAAGAATATCAGATCAAAATTTTGATTTACACAAAGGAGAGTGCCAGCAATGGTAAATATGTTAATAGATATAAAAGACAGCTTTACGTTTTAACTTTCTGGGTTTCTTTCTTTTCTCAATTGTTTTAATTTTAAGAAAAACCTGTGCTTAAAATATAAACTAAAAAAAAGCAGTAACCCCACCCCCACAAAAAGTTTTACTCCGCTGAACCATTAAGAGAATCATACTGATTTTATAACATTAATTGGGCATATTTCCATCTTTTTTATAATCTCTAAAATAGTTCTCACCAAAGGAATCATATGTTCCTTAAAAACTAAAAAGAATTAACTGGAAAAAGTTGGTTCTGGAACTAGTTGGATGTAACCCCAGACCAACTGTTCTTAAATCAGTTTGGGTGTCTCATAATTCATTTTAAATAAATCAGCTTAGAGTTAATAAATAGTATTTGCTTATAATTTTTAAAATATCTTTTCTATTCTTATATCCCCTTTATAAACTTAATTTTGGTTTTCTATCTTTTCCTAGGTAAGATTTACCAGCTATTTTTGTTTTGTCTTTCAACCCTAAGAAATAGCTTTTAGATTTTTCATTTCTGTGGTTTCTGTTTTTAATTCACCAATTTCTGCTTTCATCTTATTAATATCTTCCCTTTCTCCTAGGCATTTATTTTGTTGAGTCTGTTTGTTTTACTAAATTCTAAGGTTTAGTGCTTAGTACATTTATTTCACTCATCAACAGTAAATTTAATGAAGACTATTAATCTACTTCTAAGCACAGTATGAATCTTGGCCTGAATCTCATTTCAGGTGCTAAATGACCAGTTACTGTATATTTGATCTCCTGTTTAATCCTGTATTTATTTAAGCAAATTTTCTGTTTGATTTTTCCAAGTGGTTAAAGTGGTACATTTTAAACTTCTGTTGTAGTCAGAGAATGGACGTACATAGTTTCAGCTTTTCTGGAACTTACTGAGGTTTACCTTTGTAGTTTAACCTAAAATTGATTTTTTAAAATGTTGCATTAATTGGAAAACTGGAAAAATCAACTTAACCCCAAATTTAAATAAAAGCTTCGTAAGTAACTTAATAAACCCCAGATCATTAATGCAGGTTTTACACTACATTTATTCAGGCTTACAATTTTTACTAGCATTAAATGCATCCATATGCTATGAAGATTAAGGACAGAGATTCTCAATTTTGCACCTAATCTAATTCTGTGTTTACTAGGCTTGCAAAGGTCAAGCAAAGAGTGTTTCTTAATAATGTAAGAAATTTCTAATTTCAAGAAATGTCAAAAACTCTCAAAAACATTAACAGCTATTCAGTAACTTATTCAATAACCACCTATTGGGACAGTATCTGAAAATATATACAAAATATCTAACACGGTGCTTGATATACAACGATCATTAAATAGTAGCTATTTTCTTATTATATTTTTGTTTTTCTCATATCAGCTTTCTTAAATTCACATTATCTCACATTCTGTATAGGCCACATTAACTATGCCTCCTCATTTAAGATCATCTTCAGAGCAATAAACATTTCAATGTCTTCATCAAATAACTGATAACAACATTTAAGGTGAGCACTTCTCAACTATTCCTCCTCTTGCAGATCACCTTTGGCTTCCAGAGCATCCAGATTTCGTTGAGGAACACTTCATTTCCCAAAGTTTTCATGATTAGATAGAAGAGTGGGTTGCTGCCATACACACAGATTCTTCAAAAAATATGTTTTATCTCTTATCAATAACCTACGGGCCCCCAAAAGCAAATCCTCTTCTTTAACACAGTCGAGTAATTGGTGATGCAATTTCAATAGCTATGCCACTGAATAATTATAACTGACCTTTGGAAAATGAAAGGTCTTCGGTTTCCAAATATTTTAACATCACTTTGAAAAACATAATTGATATGTTAAAAGGTTGCTTCAGTATACTGCTATATAAAGAATAGGTGCATCTGGGTGGAGTGAGGGCGGTTATGGAGCACAGAAAAATACCACAACTTCTAACTAGCTATCCCAGGACTTCAGAGAGTCACTTTCCATAACCTTCATGAAAAAGTTATCTGTAATTGTGACCCTTCTCTCATATGAATGAAACCAAAAGTTTTCTTTCTTACTAGAGCCTATGTACCTCCTTTCATGAAATATAGTATTTTACTATGTCATAATGTCCTTTGCAGTTGGCTAAAGAGGAACCAAAAAACTCAAGAAGTTGGGACAAGTCACATTTTCCCTAAATTGATCCTACTTCACCCTCTAATAAACAAGCATTCTTTTGGAAAACAACTCAGTCAGCAATCTTTCTCAAACCTAGAGCCTATTATTAAAACGTTCCTTGCAGAGAACACAGAGATTACTCATTAAACCACCCTAACACATTATCAAGTTTTACCCACCTGTCCCAGGCCTAGGACTTCTTAAAGTGACTAAGCCATATTCTTCCCTCCCCATTTCAAAAGTTACCTAAAGAATAAAGAACAATTTTTGAACAAAAGTGTGAAGTAGTTGTCTCTTAAACCAAAAAGCATATTTACTAGATACATATTATGTGCTAAACTGTGTACTAAGTGCTTTGCCTAAGGTTATCTCATGTAATCTATGTAAAATCAAGCAGGTTATTATATAACATGTGTAGGAGTTAAGGGGAGGAAGGAGTAATTTTATCTAAGTATCACAAAGAAATTCAGCAAGTAATACCAATAAAATCAAGTAATTGAAAGTAAAATGAGCCATGAATGGGCTGCTTACAGATCAGGAGAGAAATAAAACAGAAAAACACTAAACACTGTTATAATACACTTGATCCTTTGGTTTCTGGATACACACGAAGCTAATTCTTAGTCTCTTAGTAAGTATCTTGTATTTGTAAAGGAGCAAAGTCAGCTGGACTCTGGATTCCCTAAGTATTAAGAAAATTTCCAAAATCAAAATTCTAAACTGGTCTTTAAAAGCTGAATTCCCCCAGCATACTAAGACAAACAAAAGGTTTAAGGACTAGAATAGAGGGATTAAAAATAAAAAGTTATAAAGAGAGACAGAAAAACTAGAGAAGCACAGACTCTAGGGCTAGAATGTCTGAATACAAATCCCAGCTCTAAAACATATGACCTGTGTAACCTTTGCAAGTTCACGTCAACTTCATTGATGTTCTTGTGACGATGTAATATGTTAATATGTATAAAGGGCTAAGAATAGAGCCTGGTACATAGTAAGCACTATACAGTAAAACTGTCCCTTGCAGACAATAGGATTTTCTATATAGTACACTCAACAGACTCAATAAATTATTAGAAATAAGAATTCAGCACGTTGATAAATATACATAATTCAACTGTATTTTTTGACCTTTTTCCTATGGAATTTTTCAAAAAAGTTCGGCAAATATTATCATGAATTATTCCCACCCCCTCACTCATGTACTGTCCCCCAAATCACAAGTGTCTAGCTGCATGATCAATTAATGGCCAATCTTACTTAATCCTCACCCACAACCACCCTGTACTCCAGATAGTAATGAATGAGAAGCCCAGGCATATCTTTTATTACATCAATATTTCATTATGTATCGCTAAAAAATAAGGGCTTTTAAAAAAATATATAACTATATTATCTCACCTAAAAATTAACAATAATTCTTTAATATCAAATATCTTATCAGTATTAAAATCTCCCTATTTCATAAATGTTTATTAAAATCTGGACTCAAATAAAGTCCAGTCATTCCTGTTAATCTACAGTTTCCTCCTCCATTTCTCTCTTTTGTCTCTACAGTTTGCTTGTTGAAAAAAAACAAGTCATATGTCTCTAGGAGTTCTCTATAACCTATATTTGGCTAACTGCATTCTCATGGTATCATTTAATATGTTTCTATGTCGTCTATGTTTCCTGTAAACTGGTAGTTAGAGCTAAGACTTGATCAGATTGGGGTTCAACTTTTTTGGCAAGAATACTTCACCCGTAGCACTGCGAACTTTCATTAAGAGAAAGCTAATGTTTGTTTCTTCCTGTGTTGTTAGCAGCCACTCATGATCTTTGCTTAGGTCCAGGAATTCATTACAAAATGGTGATGTTTTATTCTATCTAAGAAAAGAAACTTCCTCTTAGCAACTATTTGGTTGCTCTCAAGTATAGTCGGCTCCTTAGCATACTCTGAAGAAAACTAATGAGTTTTTAAAGTATCACTAAAAACTCATGGATTTAAACATATTTGATGTGATTATACTGCAGTTAATGCTTACTGATGCTCAAATTGTCTCATTTTCTTTGGCCAACCAGAGCCCATTCAATTATGTACCTCAGTTGTCTGACACAACCCTGCTAGGGTTTGACAACTTCACTGCAAGATGTTCAAACCCCCACATCTGGAATCAGATTGAACCATAAACCAATTTTCATATTCAGCTGGTTTCTTTTCTGTTCTTTATTTTTATTCATTTTTTTGAAAAGTCAAAAAATATAATTTACTGAATCCTTCATTACACTTGAGAAAACATTTTTCTGTGTTGACTAAATTTTTTAAAACATTTGTATTTGTATTTTTTAATTATTTTATATATATTTTATTGCACTTTAGGTTCTGGGGTACATGTGCAGAACACGCAGGATTGTTGCATAGGTACATACATGGCAATGTGGTTTGCTGCCTCCATCCCCATCACCTACATCTGGCATTTCTCCCCATATCATCCCTCCCCAACTCCCTACCCCCACACTGTCCCTCCGCTAGGCAACCCCAACAGACCCCAGTGTGTGATGCTCCCTTCCGTGTCCATGTGTTCTCATTATTCAACACCCACCTATGAGTGAGAACATGCGGTGTTTGATTTTCTGTTCTTGTGTCAGTTTGCTGAGAGTGATGGTTTCCAGATGCATCCATGTCCCTACAAAGGACACAAACTCATCCTTTTTTATGGCTGCATAGTACTCCATGGTATATATGTGCCACATCTCCTTGTCCAGTCTATCATCGATAGGCAATGAGTTGGCTCCAGGTCTTTGCTACTGTAAACAGTGTGCATGTGTCTTTATAAAAGAACGATTATAATCCTTTGGATATACACCCAGGAATGGGATTGCTGGGTCAAATGGAATTTCTATTTCTAGGTCCTTGAGGAATCGCCACACTGTCTTCCACAATGGTTGAACTAATTTACACTCCCACCAACTGTGTAAGAGTATTCCTATTTCTCCACATCCTCTCCAGCATCTGTTGTCTCCAGATTTTTTAATGACCGCCATTCTAACTGGCAAGAGATGGTATCTCAATGTGGTTTTGGTTTGCATTTCTCTAATGACCAGTGATGACGAGCATTTTTTCATATGTTTGTTGGCTTCATAAATGTCTTCTTTTGAAAAGTGTCTGTTCATATCCTTCACCCACTTTTGAATGGGTTTGTTTTTTTCTTGAAAATCTGTTATAGTTCTTTGTAGATTCTGGATATTAGCCCTTTGTCAAAAGGGTAGGTTGCAAAAATTTTTGCCCATTCTGTTGGTTGCCAGTTCACTCTAACTCTTGTTCTTTATTTTTACTAAATTAAAAATCTCTAATAATAAATAATAAATCAGTGGCATTATGCAGACTGGATATAATTGAACATGGACCCAGAAATCATGTAGCAAGATTTCTCACTGATTTCTAATATGTGCATTCCTTTGAATGCAAAAATATAAAAAAAAAATTTTTAAAGTATGTATCACTTAAAGCTGGAAATTAAGTGCTTCAACTTGAGAAATTGAAAAAAAGATTCCTAATCTACTCTCTGCTTGCATTTTGACTCTGGAAAGTATTTCTTCATGTTCTATTTCAAAATTTGGATGTGGTTTTTAGACATGTATAATACAAATTCTTTTTTAAAAAATTTAATAAAACCATCAAGTTTGGGGATGTGGTCAAACTCTCAGAGATTAAATTATTTTTTTGCAAAATCCTCATATTTCATCCTTAACATTGAAACTCATGATATCATGAGACTACAAAGTTGTAAGTTCAGACTATTTGAAATACCACAGGTATTAGGCAAGTTATGTCCCTTGAAATCATAGAAATGACAATAGCAGCAAGTATTTATCTCATTCTACTAAAAAACTAATTAACAAACATGTAAACCCTTTCCTCCTATACAGCTAGCATATCACTATGAAAAAGCAACATACTATTGCTGCTATTTTGTCATAAAACTCTGAAAAGAGATGACTTAAGTGGTCAAAACTGCTCACATTCACAAGTTTTACTAATCAACACTAAATCATGATAAAAAGTCACATTACTAAATGCCAATTCTTCTCTCTGAAGAAAGCGGTATATGAATTGATACCCTGCTGTAATTTCTTTTACTTAAAAAGCAAGTAGACCATTTCCTGCAGCTATAGTTGTTGATGCTTTGATCAGAAGGAAACAATGCAACTTTTCTAGGCTGTAATGGCTTAAAAAAACAACCAACCAACAACAAAACATAAAACACTTCTGCTATAGTGGTATTTCAGTGACAAACAGCAACACACCTGTATCAAGTATGTCTTCTGTACATCAGTGCTTTCACCAAGCTGAAAAACAAAATATCCACTGGCATGTGCACATGACAGTAATTGCTTTTCCAGATGGTATGTCTTTGATAAGGGATTTGTGCCAAAAGCTCATTTTACTTTCTCTCCAAGCATAATATTTGCTATTAACTTTCAAACTGGTTTTACGAGCTTCTCAATAGTAGTGAGTAGACCTGTTTTTTGCTATGAAAAGGATACCTCTGAATGATAAAGTAATGTGGTCCTCTCTGTCTTGGCAACAACATTCATTAATTTCACACTAAAAAGCAACACTTTTCATTATTTTACACACATTTCATTCTTCCTCACCTCTAAAACTTAATTATTACAGAAAAGGAAACTAAGAAATATTAATTGTCCCAAGGTAGCATGAAAGTAAAGCTTCTGCTCTTTCCATCATAGCATGGAAAAAACTGTAGCAGGGAATATCCATTCCCTTCATATAATTTGCCAAAATTTGTTTTCAAATGTTTTACTGAGTCCAGACAAAACATTTTAAAAGGTACCATTTTAACCTAATATAAGCTGTAATCCAGGACACATAACCTTGCAAATGTTCTAGGGCCTTAACTTGCCATCTCAAGTACTGACTTTGTTTTGCTCTTATCCCCTAGAACAACAAAATCCCATATTCTTTAAGTCTGAAGTTCAAAAGTATTATATAACTCTTCCAAGCAGAAATTTGTGAGGTTTTCACTTTTCTTCATTTTCAAAATGGAAAATGACAACTATGAATAGAGGCTATCATACTGTGAACATTTGAAAAACAGTGGGGAGATATGAGAAATTGATAAATGGCCAGGTGCAGTGGCTCATGCCTGTAATCCCAGCACTTTGGGAGGCCATGGCAGGTGGATCACCTAAGGTCAGGAGTTCAAGAACAGCCTGGCCAATATGGTGAACCCCCTGTCTTTACTAAAACTACAAAAATTAGCCAGGTGTGGTCATGCACTCCTATAATCCCAGCTACTGGGAAAGTTGAGGCAAGAGAATTGCTTGAACCCAGAAGGCAGAGGTTGTGCTGAGTCAAGATCACGCCACAGTACACTCTAGTCTGGGCAACAGAGTAAGACTCTGTCTTAAAAAAAGAAACTGATAAGTAATAAATTCCTAATTAAAAAATGTAAGCAACCTAATTTATGTCGCACTTTTATACAGCCAACTAGCAAATTCAATTGATGAGAACTTCCTGTTCCCTAATCTTTACTTTTGTTAAGGTCTGAATACAGAGCTTAAGTATATTACTTAGAAAGGGATTCTAGATTGTGATTTGATGTGCTCATCTTATGACTACACATAAATGGCTTCAGATAGGTGTATTTAGTCTTCCTAGCCCAAGAGTTAGCATTCTGAATAAAAGATACCTTCAATTTCATTTATAATGAAGTTACAGAATAATTTATATTCTTCCCCATATCTAGAATCATTCTTTGCAAAGCTTGGGCAGTCCATTAATATTCCTAAGTGAAAGTAAGAAGAAAAGATATACTTAGAAAAACAAGTAAAATGGCTCTGGTACTAAGACAAATTATATATTTAGTCATCATTACTATTTGAGTTCAAATGACATCAAGAAAACAAAGAAAAGTACAAAACATCTACAAGTTGCCAGGGAAGTGTTAAAACTTATCATCAACATAACCTCTTTTTCATCTGCTACTTGAACTGAGATAATTTTTCTTTAGCAAAAATTGCTCAATTACACTAACCCCTTCCAGGAGGTAATCCATTTATTGTAGTTGAGCAGTCTTAGTGATGGCAGCAGTGGCCCATCTAGAGTGGGGTAAATGGGGGCAGGGCTGTGTGCTCCACTGAGCTGGCAGGGGCTAGGAGCAGGCAGAAGCTCCATGCTCCTGGGTGTGGCTGCAGCCACCCAGCCACTACTGTGGACCGAGGTTTCTCTGCACCAAGGAAGGCCCCCCCATTTCCCTGCAGGCTCAGAAGTGCCTACTCCCACTGCCTGGCCTCTTCCTGCTCCCAGCACCTGCTCCAATCTTGGAACGAAGTTGAGGCCAAGCCCAGGCACTGTTGCAACCCAGCTGGGTGGGCGCAGATGAGCACAAGAGGGAAGCCAAGGAAAGACTCAATGCTGGCCTGCAGGTGCCCCTCAGCAGGAATAGCCTAGGCACCAGGAACAGTTGTAGGAGGCAGAGAGGCTCCTGGACAGAAAGGGGCAGATCCCTGGTGAAGCCTCACCTTCAAACCGGGGAATGCCTCAAGCCTGGGAGCCAGGATGCCAGTCCTGCAGACCGGAATGGAAACTTACGGTGCTTTCTCTGGGCCTGCCCATAGCTGCCCATGAACTAAGCAGCATGCACCTCAACCACTCAGAAGCCCATAAAAATCCTGGACTCAGCCAACTTCAAGGACAGGATAGGGAGACCAGCTACAGAGAGGAGCTACCCACTTCAACTCCAGGGTCTCTTGTCTGCCAAAAGCTGAACACTCATCAGGACACCCTGGCTACAGAAAGGAGCTACCCACTGCAAGTCTCCTTTGAGCTATTCTATCACTCAATAAAACTCCTGTTCACCTTGCTCACCCTCCACTTATGCATGTTACCTTATTCTTCTTGGGTGTGGGACAATAACTAGGAACCTGTTGAATGGCAAGGTTGAAAGAGCTGTAACACAAACAGGACTGAAACATGCTCCTTGCTCACCACATTGCAGGGGACAAGAAGGAGAGAAGAGCTGCGGCCCTTCAGGGAGCCCAGACCTAGGAGTTCCCCAAGCCAGGGCCATGACACCCTCTTTGGGGCTCTGAGATTCCTGGCATCTCCAAGCTTCCAGGCGTCACTGTGTTTCCTGGGGCCAGCCAGGGAAGCCGCCTGTGGTAAACATGGTCCAAACACAGCATGCAGGGAGCCAACACCCATGCTGGTGCCTGGAGTTGCCTGCCCCACCACAGCCAGCATGCCTGGCTGTGCACAGTGGTCGGACCCCATGCTCACTCGCTCACACACCCCTCGCCACTCTGCTCGCCCTTGGCAGGTGTGGGATCCAGGCCAGTAGTATAAGCTGTGCACAGCCTGCCAGACTGATTGTGCCCAGTGGACCCAAGCAAAACTCAGACAAAGGCACCACCAGCCACAGAGGTTTCTGGCTGGTGATATAACACCCCAAGGATCCTTTATGCTTTACATAGTCTTCTTTATGCTTTTTATAGTCTTCTTCTAAAACAGAAGTTAAGAATCCTAGTAATAAGTGATACATTTTTACATTTTTCTCAGGTTTTTACCTTCTCTATATTCTAGCAAAATATTAATTTACAAAACTGTAATATTTTCAGAGAAATCAATAAACTTTGACCTGTCCCCTAAAATACTTTCCATACTTTCTGCCTATTTGGAAAAATATAGTTAAAATAAAAAAATATTGTTTTGTTTTTGTTTTGAGACTGAGTTTCGCTCTTGTTGCCCAGGCTGGAGTGCAATGACACGATCTCAGCTCACCGCAACTTCTATCTCCTGGGTTCAAGCAATTTTTCTGCTTCAGCCTACCAAGTAGCTGGGATTACAGGCATGTGCCACCATGCCCACCTAATCTTTTAGTAGAGATGGAGTTTCACCATGTTGGTCAGGCTGGTCTTGAACTCCCCACCTTAGGTGATCCTCCCACCTCGGCATCCCAAAGTGCTGGGATTACAGGTGTGAGCCACCATGCCAGCCAAAAATATTTTGTTTTTAAAATAAAAACCTAACTCACTCTCCCTGTTTGGAATTTATGTGTAAAAACATTGAACTATTTTTGCTTTCTGTTGACATTATATTTCCTTTTTGTTTTATTTGTCTTATGTAGTCTTTCAAGTGGGGATCCACCTCATGTTTTGGAAGTATCACCTGACTCTTTAATTAGATATCTTGCTTTTCTGGTCCAAGTAATTCATTATATCCCAAAGGTCCTACAGGAGCAGCCTACGAGGAGTCACAGTGACACATATTGGTGAACAGAAAATCCTTAACAATAAGTTTAGGAGGAAAGGCGAGCAAGGTTTCAAACCATCTAAAGGATAATCAATAAGGTCTCTGACATCATGCAGGTGGACTCAGAGTGCTGCATTCAGTTGCTTATCTCAGGGGTCATAATGCAAATAAAATAATTATTAAACTGACATTTATTCCAGTTCTTCTAATATAGTTATTGAAACTTAATCTATACTTAATGCATTTATTATAATTGACATGCTTTCCTAATTTTAATAAATATATCCCTTTAAAATCTGGATCTTGTCTACAGCCATACCACCCTGAACATGCCTGGTCTCAAAAGCTAAGAACAGTCGGGCCTGGTTAGTATTGGTTGTGAGGCCACATGAGAATACCGAGTACTACAGGCTTTTGAAAAAAAAAATCTGCATCTTTTCTCAGTTGGTTTCTTTGGGAGTATAGTACGAAAGGAGGGAAGTGAACTTTTCTCTAAGAGCTAAGCATTCTAACATAAGTACTTTTAAACTTACCAAACCTATGTATAGAAATCAACACTACAAAATGACTACTAAGGAGCCAAAACTAAAGTAAAATTGTGCCTCGAATACCTTAGAATAAGTAGAAATTTTAAATGTTGGTAACTTCATTTGGAAGCAAAGTTGCCTACTGCATGATCTTGCTTGATGGTCCTTGATTTTATCATCGAAGTCAGTTCCAGTTACATTTCCATTAGTATGGATAGATCTAAAGCAGGAGAGAGAGGACACATTTAGGCCATAGAAAACATTACAGAATTTACTGTGACACACCACTGTTACCCTGTAAGCATACAGATGTTCTGGTTATTCAAGAAATGTCAATTATCATTCTTGTCACTAGTAACAAGTTTTAAAAAATTAAATATTAAAGGTATAATAGATAAATATATCAACTTGACAAAAGGTAGTTGCTGGCTTTTTTAAAAGCTCAGATCCCCAAAGAAGGTATGCAATCAATTGGGGCTTGCCTTGGTATCCCAGGGGAGTTGCTGAAGTCACCTCAGCAGCAGTAGCCTGAGTATCCAGTTTTAGGTAAAGTGGAATAGTAACAGGAAAGACAGTTCCCAGAAGCACTCTGTAATAAAGAAGCACCTGATATCATGGCTATTATGCCGTCCTAAGACACTGGAAGTAAGATATTACAGACTAGATTTTACTCAATTAATGGCACAGTAGATCATGCTTGTAATCCCAGCACTTTGCTTGGCCAAGGTGGGCAGATTGCCTGAGCTCAGGAGTTCAAGACTGACATGGGAAACATTGCAAAACTCTGTTTCTAAACAACAACAACAAAAAAATACAAAAATTAGCTGGGCATGGTGGCATGCACCTGTGGTCCCACCTACTCAGGAAGCTAAGGTAGGAGGATGGCTTGCACCCAAGAGGTCGAGGCTACAGTGAGCCAAGGTCATGCCACTGTACTCCATCCTGGGCAAAAGAGTGAGATCCTGTCTAAAAAAAGAGAGAGATTTACTGGCTTTTGCTATTTAAGGCCAAATTAATTTAGGCTTTACCACCCAGGGTTAAGCTTTTTACTAACATTCTCTTTAGAATCACAAAGACAGCCCGCTCCAGAGACGGTCATTATACTGCAGGCCAGAAATGTGTGGCTAGTTAATTCTACCTGTGACTCCTACCTCTATAACTCTTGGGCTTTATTCAAAATGCAAACCATTCTGGCCAACTATCCTCTGACCTATTTGCATGCAGTTATGCTTTCTCATCCACTCCATTTGGTCTCCCATTGCTGCCCTTTCTTCCAACCTTTTCCACAACGACCTCTGGAAATCCCTCCTATGTAAGTAAAACAAATCATCTCTATATTCTCAATTTCATCACTGACCAACTCTTCAACCACTGAGCTAAATCTGGCTCTTGAAAATAATGCTCTATCTAGAGTGTAGGGTAAGGTGGTAGAGACAAAATTTTCCAGAGTGACACTTCGAGACCCTCACAAGCAATCCCCTTCCTTCCCTGTGATGTCACATCTGGCTGTATGACCCTCTTCTTCAATTTGTCACTCAATATCTCACTCTATTTTTTCTAACCTGGGTCCAGACTCATTACCTTGGATGCATGCTACCTGTTCTTTCTCCATTCTAGTCGCTTCTTATCTCCAGTTTCGAAATCTTGGTTATCTCCTAAACTACAAATCCACCTAGTATGCTATTTCTTCCTTCAGCTTCATCACCTTCAAAGTCCTTAATCCAGTTGCTTGCTAGAGAAAAATCACACAACCATGTGAATTGATCCTGCTGGCTTTTGCTATTTAAGGCTAGACACTGAATGCTGTGCAGCAACCCTTTATGCACCATTCATTAATCAGATCCTTCTCCCATAATTCACACTGCCTTTTTTCTCAAACTTCTGCCACTCTACCTCTTCCACCCCTACTAGGGATGGAATGGAATAGAGATTTCTTTATGTTTTCCTTACCCATTTGTGTAAATTGTTTATATTGTGATAATACAAGTTGAGTATCCCTTATTCAAATGCCTGGGTGTTTCAGATTCTGGATTTTTTTCAATTTAGGGGTATTTGCATGGCACTTACTAGTTGAGAATCTGAAATCTGAAAACCTGAAATTCAAACTGCTCCAATGAGTACTTCCTTTGAGCTCATGTCAGCATTCAAAAAGTTTTGTAATGTGGAGCATTTCAGATTTTCAAATTTGGGTTGCTCTACGTGTAGTATTTCTCTTGCTTACTTTTAACATGTTCTCAGTCTTAACATTGGCCCTTAATACAGAAGTTTTTATTTTCAGGTGTATGGATTTGTCCATCATTCCCTTTTTCATATCTTTTATTATTTCTCTGTTTTGAAATTTCTGCCCCTTTAATGATACAAGATAATGCTCTGATTTTCATTTTTCTATGGACTAACCTTCTCAATACTTCATTTCATATAATGTATAGAAAGATTTGGCTCTAAACTGATCTGCATTTCAAATTACCAACCAGTTTTTCCTAGCAACATTAAGGAATTCTCATCATCCCTTGGTTTACAAAGTTTCTTCTTTTATATCTCATTTGTTTGCCCGTAAGGTGGGTGTCTGAACTATAATCTATTTAAATAATTATTGTTTATTTATAGGTTTTACTTTGTGATAAGAATATTCTTGGTATTTTTATCTATTTTTTTCTGACAATAAATACATCTTACCAGATTCCAAGGGTATTGCTGGTGATTTTATGAGTGAGAAATGGCTGCCTTGCTCACTCCAAGTACCGTGTATTTCTGCCATAGTTTTTACCTATTCAAAGTGCTCCTTTCTGCTTTGAGTGATTATCCAAACTACTACTGCATCTAAAACCAAAACCTTCCTAATTGTGCTGGAAAGCTACCTTTTTACATATTTTTTTATCTGGAGCCAGATTCATAAAACCTTGTCCTTCACAATTTTCCACACTTTGTATTCACTCTCGCATTGGTGAGAGCTGGCTTATTTAAAATAAAAGTGTCTCACATCCAAGTTTTGTTTCATAGACTAACATTTTTTATTGGCTCTGAAGAACTTTTCAGATCTTCTTATCTTTCAATGTCTACATAGTTATTTCTACTGGTTTTCATTTTTTGAATACATGCTATATTCATGATTTAAAAATCAAAATGATATAAAATGAAAGCTATAACTAAAAAGTCTCATTCCCACATCATCCACATGCAGTTCACTTTGCCCTTGCTTACTGTAGGTTACCACTTTTATTAGTTTCTTGTATATTCTTCCAGCAATTCTTTCCGCAAAGACATTTACCTATAAATATAATCTTACTCCTCTTGCCTTCTGACACAAAATATTCAGTTTTGCATCTTACTTTTTAATCACCAGTATGTCCTAGATATTTTTCCAAGTTAGGAAATGTTTCTTCGCAGCTTTTACAGCTCTACAATATTCCATTGTGTAAATATATACTAGTTTGTGTAAACAATCCCTTATTTTTCAAATATTAGATTTTTACAAATTTAAGTCTTGTTTCTGACAATAATTTAGTTAAAAAGCAACAACTACACGAACCAAACAGCACAGAAACCTGTGTGGTATGATTTCACAAATTGTATTCTATTAATAAACATGAGCTTCCCTGTATATCATTTTACCTTTTATCTCAAGTTTACTCTATGATCGTATCTAAAAATCCAACAACCATTATGCTCATAAACTTGCAAAATCTTAAAGATGCCCAATCTCACTGAGGGTTTCAATGGGCCTGCAAAAAAATGAAACACGTTCTACAAGAGACACAGTCAAGAATGTTCCATTCTACTTATTGGAATCAGGAAAGGTTTCATGGAGGAAATAGCTTAGGTTCAATCCTAAAAGATGAAGTGATTGAGAGGCAGATGAGGGAAAAGGGAAAACATCAAAGGAGGATCAGCATAAACATAATTTTTAAATAACATACCTGTCAAGAACTCCAAGTAGTCCCATTTCTGCTTAAATGCAGAAAGCCACAAAACAATGTCGCTCCTACACTAATGAGAAAAAAAAAATCCTATCTATAAAATCAAAACTTCTCTTGGTCTAACAAAGAGTGGAGGTCACAAGGCAACTAGCAAATTTAATAAAACACGAAGTAAATTTTATTCCTCTCCTTAGAGGGATAAGCTCCTCCAAGGAAAGACTACACACAAACTGTCTGACCTTTGTCAGGTCACAGAAAAAGAAGTGGCCACTATACAACAGTATAAGAAAAAAGCTAAAATTTTAACAAATTCTTAAAGACCAAGTGTAACCTACTACGTCAGTTTAGAATAGCTGGAGACCTCAGACATAAGGAAAGTTCTCACTCACTTGCAAGATTTTCCTCATGCCTTGACTAGGTGGTCACATGAAAGATTAGTATAATACTAGGACGGGAAACCCGAGACAGCCCTCATCATTAGGGGAAGTGTGCAGGAGGTGTCTAGGACAAGGCTGAAGCCTGATTCCCCAACTGTTCTCTAACAGAGCAAAAAGCTTCAAACCACTAGAAGAAGAACAGAAAATCCTCTAACCAAAGGTCCTGGCAGAAATCCATTGCTTCAGGGCAGAATCGAAGCAAAATGCCTCTGCTCCTGGGGAAGAGGTAGACAAACACTCTCCCTTATGGGACAGGAAAAGATATAATGTTGTTAGGAGAGGGGTAGAGGTAAAAGAACCTCTGCCATGGTGGTAGAATACAGAGCAGGAAAAAGTGTTAGGCAAAGAATCCTGCACCAATACCAAAGAGACTTCTACTACTACTAGGGGAAAGAAGGATATTCCTGTCCATGACCTACCACAAATACATGGAACAAAGGGCAGGCCACAAGGAAGAGAAGGCAGTAATGCTGAGGCTGAGAGAGCCCAACTGATGCCCAGGACAAATGGCCTGAATATAATTGAGTCTGAACCAGAACAAAAGAGAAGCCTGCTCTGCACCACAAGCATGGCACTAAATAACCGGCAATAGGCAATTACTGGGAGAGGGTCAATAACATAAGAAGAAATACTGATACTTGTATTGCACAGATGTGCAAAGACTGTTGGAAGATGAGGATGGTACAGGAACACAGAGAGAAATCTTGCAGAGTGACATGTCATTCTCTAAACACAAGGGACCAGCAGCCAACTGCAGGAGAAATACGAAGCCTGTGGTGCGCTGAGAGGGTAATGATGGTGACAAAACCCAAAATCAGCTCAACTCTTGAGTACACTGATTCAACCTCCAGCACAAACAACCTGACAGAGGCAGCAGCAAAAGAGGATCACCTTAGTCTCTCTTGTCCTTTGAGCAGAGAGGTGGAAAGTTTAAAAAGTAAAATATGAAAGCTAAAAACAAAAAGATATCAGAGGTGAAAAATTCTTTTCTGACTGCACTAGCCCGGTCTGATTCGACTTTCATGTAATAAAGTTGTAAGTTGTTTTTCAGTTGCCATGGACCCCCCAGGTTGGATATCACATAACCTGGGCATGCCCAGATAAACCAAGTATGCAACCCAAGTAGAACCTAAGTGTTCAGACCAAGGAACAGGGACTGAAGTAAGCAGCAGACAGTATACAGCAGGATTCAGGATCCGATCAGATCAAGCCCTGGCATTACCCCAAGAAAGGATCCAGTCAGATCACACCTCTAGGTATCACCGCATTGTAAGATCCAATTAGGTCATGCCCCATTACCCTCTGACTATAAACTTGCCCCAAACCTCAGCTCAGGAGACAGATCCGAGCCAGTCTCCTGTCTCCTAGCTCGGCAGCCTTACAATAAACTTTTCTCTCTACAAAAACCTGGTGCTTCAGTGTTGGGCTTCTGATATGGTTTGGCTGTGTCCCCACCCAAATTTCAACTTGAATCGTATCTCCCAGAATTCTCCCAAGTTGTGGGACAGACCCAGGAGGAGGTAACTGAATCATGGGAGCCAGTGTTTCCTGTGCTATTCTTGTGATAATGAATAAGTCTCATAAGATCTGATGAGTTTTATCAGGGGTTTCCACTTTTGCCTCTTCCTTATTTTCTTTTGCCACCGCCATTTCAGAAGTGCCTTTTACCTCCCACCATGATTCCAAGGCTTTCCCAGCCATGTGGAACTATAAGTCCAATTAAACCTCTTTTTCTTCCCAGTCTCGGGTAGGTCTTCATCAGCAGCGTGAAAAAGTACTAATTCAGCTTTCCATTGCACACAGGCAAACAAACCCCGTTCAGTTCAATAGCACTTTGACTGGCTCAACAGTAGTCTGGACAGGGATGAAGAAAGAATAAGTGAACTTGCAGACAGGTCAATAAAAATCACCCAGAATGAAACCAAAGTTAAAAAGAGTGGGGGGAAATTATATATATATATATATTCAAGAGCTGTGAAATTATATCAAAATGTCTATTACTCCCAGGAGAAGAAAAAAAAATTGACACAAAAAATATGGGAAGAGATCATTGCCAGGAATTTTCCCAATTGAACCCAAGGAAACAAACCAGAGATCCAAAACATCCCAAAAAACCCTTCATAATAAACACCATATGCACATACACTAAACAAATAGACATGGATATATCGTAGTCAAACTGCTGAAAACGAAGATAAAAACTGCAAAGGTAGAGAGAGAAAAAAGAAATATTACATACAAAAAAACAAAGATTAAAATTACAGAAGACTTCTTATCAGGAAATTATGCAAACCAAAAGAGAAAGAAAGAAAAAGGACTGAAAGAAAAAAAAAACTGAACATAGAATTCAGTTCTACATACAAAATTCTATATCCAGCAAAAATACTTTTAGAAAATAAATGGTTTTTTTGACTTAACAATACCTGAGAGAATTCACTTCCTGCAGACACAAAATATGTTCAAGGTAGTTCTTCAGGCAGAGGTATAATACCAGGTAAAAATTTGGATCCACGAAAAAAGGGGGCAGGGAGGGGAGGAAGAGGAAGAGGAGTAGGGGGAGGATGAAGGT
Source organism: Cebus imitator (assembly GCF_001604975.1). Taxonomy (NCBI): domain Eukaryota; kingdom Metazoa; phylum Chordata; class Mammalia; order Primates; family Cebidae; genus Cebus; species Cebus imitator. The sequence goes on along the minus strand of NW_016107316.1, from coordinate 16,068,264 downwards.
GAGGGAGAGGAGAAGGTGGCAAAGATGAAGAGCATTAGAAGATAAATATAAAATACTACTTTTTCTTACTTTGTTCCCTATAGAAGTTTATTCACCAACTAAAGCAAAAATTAGTAAGTCTATATTGTGGGGTTAGTAACATACAGAAGTAAAATATATCACAAATAGCATAAAAAGGAGAGGTACAAAATTGAAGTGCAGTGCTGTAAAGTATTACATGACATATAAAGTGGTATAATATTATTTAAAGGAAGAATGTGATAAGTTAAAGACATACCTTTTAAACTCTAGAGCAGCAGTTCTCAGCCAAGGTTAGTTCCCACCCCTGACCCACCGCTGCCACCCCCATGAAAACATTTAGCAAAGTCTGAAGGCATTTTTGTTGTCACAATTGGGAATGGGAAGTGACTGCTACTCTTATCTAGAAGGTAGAAGCCAAGGATGTTACTAAAAATCCTACAATACATACAGGATAGCCACCCCCCAACCCAACAACAATGAATTAGCTGGTCCAAAATATCAGTAGTGTCAAGGTTTAGGAACTGTGACCTAGAGCAACGTAAATAAATAGCTAAGAGTAGAGATAAAATGAAATCATGGAAAAGGAGTAATTCAATACAAGATAAGAAAAGAAAAAAATTATGGTTCTAGGTCTTTGAGGAATCGCCACACTGTCTTCTTCCACAATGGTTGAACGCATGTGCATTCCCACCAACAACATAAAAGTGTTCCTATTAATCCCCAGTCTCACCACCATCTGTTGTTTCTTGACTTTTTAATAGCCATTCTGACTGGCGTGAAATGGTATCTCATTGTGATTTTCATTTGCATTTCTCTAATGATCAGTGATGTTAAGCTTTTTTCCATATGTTTGTTGGCCACATGAATGCCTTCTTTTGAGAGGTGTCTGTTCACGTTCTTTGCCCACTTTTTAACAGGGTTGTTTGTTTTTTTCCTGTAAACATGACCCAGCAATGCCATTACTGGGTATATACCCAAAGGAATATAATAGAAATCATTCTACCATAAAGGCACATCCAAGCATATGTTCACTGCAGCACCATTCACAATAGCAAAGACATGGAATCAACCCAAATGCCCATCAATGATATACTGGATAAAGAAAATGTAGTACATATACATCCCTGAATACTATACAGCCATAAAAGAATGAGATCATGTCTTTTGCAGGTACATGGATGGAGCTGGAAGCCATTATCCTCAGCAAACTAGCACAGGAACGGAAAACCAAACACATGTTCTCACTTGTAATTGGGAGCTGAACAATGAGGATTTCTGGCTGGGTCTACCCCATGGTGTTCCCCAAAGGCTTCTGGACTGACTCCAGCCTTCAACCTCCCAATGGGGTGTCAGCAACAGGAGCTCCACATTTTCTATCGTAATTTCTTCTCTCACTGGAGAGAGAGCGGTTTTCCTTTCTCTTTCTTTCTCTTTCTCTTGCCTATTAAACCTCCACTCCTGAACTTCTTGTGTGTGTCTATGTCCTAAATTTTCTTGGTGTGATATGATCCCAAGTACTTACCCTAGACAATGTAGCTGCTTCATATTGGGAACTTCGACTGGGATACCAAGGTACAGCATTCATCAAAACGTAAGCAGAGAAATGGACTCCAACTCTGTCCTTTCATTTTGGTGCTCTCAGCCTCCATATTAAAACCAAATCAAATCAATAACAGGCATTCATAGGCCAGTTAAAAACATGGTTAGAGTGGCTGCCATTCTTAAAGACTAGGATGCGTGGCTTACTAGGGAGAACACTGGGAATCCCCCAGCACCCACAGGTTGCTGGGTATGTTGGCCATGTTTGAACCAGCTTCCTTTCAAGGAGGACTCAGCTGTGGTATGGGGCTAGAAGAGGTTCTGGAGTAACTGAGGATTTCTGGCTGTTATCCAAAGGCTTCCGGACTGACTCCAGCCTTCAACCTCCCAATGAGGTGTCAGCAACAGGATCTCCACATTTTCTGTCATAATTTCCTCCTTTCCTGTCCACAATCACCATTATCTCCTGTCCTCTTTCCCTCCCCAAAGTCCCCTCTCTCTCACTAGAGAGAGGACTGTTTTCCTTTCTCTCTTTCTCTTTCTCGTTACACCTCTGCTCCTAAAAAAACAGGGATACCACTTAAGTAGTTTTTAGAAACTTATAGCATGAAATGGTTACATTAGAAAACAAGTAAGGTCAAGCTTGAATCAATAATTTAACCCTCTACCTTAAGGAAGTAGAAAAAGAGGAGTAAATTTAACACAAAGCAATTTGAAGGAAAAATTTGAGAACAAAAAATAGAGACTATCTATGAAACAAAAATCTAATTCTTTGAAAAGTTCAGTGAAACTAAATTTCTGACCAGAGTAATCAAAAAAAAGAGAAAGAAAAGCCACAGATTACCTACATTGGTAATGAAAAGAAGACATCACTAGAGAATTTATAGCTATTAAAAGAGTAATTAGGGAATATTCTGAACAATTTTATGGCAATAAATTCTACAACTTAGATAAAACATACCAATTCCTTAACTCATAATTTAAAATCTTCCCATTAAAACAGTTCCATGACAAATGGCTTCCTTGGTGAATTCTACTAAACATTTAATGAGAAATCATATCAATATTACAAAAACTCTTCCAGAAACAAGAAGAAAACATTTCCCAATTCATTTTATGACAAGAGCATTGACCCCGATACAAAAATCAGACAAACTACAGACCATCATCCTTTCATGAACATAGATGGAAAATATCTTAACCAAATGAATCTAGCCAATAATAAAAAGAACTATATATCATAGCCAAATACTATTTATCCCAGAAATGCAACGCTGGTTCAACATGAAAAAAAAAACTTATCAACGCAATCCACCATGTCAACACACTGAAAAATAAATGATCATCTTAATTAATGCAAAAAAAGTGGGGGGGGGGCGGTTTGGGCCAGGCACAGTGACTCATGCCTGTAATCCCAGCACTCTGGGAGGCCAAGGTGGGCAGATCACTTCAGGTCAGGAGTTTGGGACCAGCCTGGCCAACATGGTAAAACCCCGTCTCTACTAAAAATACAAAAATTAGCTGGGCATGGTGACGCACACCTATAATCCCAGCTACTGGGGAGGATGATGCAGGAGAATCGCTTTGACCTGGAAAGCAGAGGCTGCAGTAAGCCAAGATGATCGTCCCCCACTGCACTCCAGCCTTCGTGACAAAGTGAGATTCTGCCTCCAAAAAAAAAAAAAAAGGCAGCATTTGAAAAACTTCCATAATCATTCATGATTCAAAACTCTCAGAAACAGAAGAAAACATCCTCAGCCTACAGATCTATAGCTAATATTATATAATCACAAAAGACTAAATGTTGTCTATTAAGACGATGAACAAGGCAAGAACATCTGCTCTCACCACTCCTATTCAACAATGTACTGTACTGTACTATACTGTCAATACAGTGATGCAAGAAGAAGGAATAAAAGCCAGAAGATGGATTTTAAAAGTGGAAACAATGCTGTTTTTTTCATAAATAACAAGATTGTCTATATAGAGAATCCCAAAGGATTTATCTACTAAACTTATCTAATAAATTTCTACTACTAAAACTGGTAAATGAATTGAGCAAAATTTCAGAAGACAAGGTCAACACACAATATTAAACTGTGCTTCTAGTGGTAGTAATGAATAATTAGAAATGAATTAACAAAATAGTAGCAATTATATAAGCATTAAAAAGAAATAGAATATAACAAAATAAATGAAAGATTTGTGTACTCAAAAATATAAACCACACAGGCCGGGTGTGGTGGCTCATGCCTGTAATCCCAGCACTTTGGGAGGCCAACGCAAGCAGATCAGGAGGTCAGGAGATTGAGACCATCCTGGCTAACACAGTCAAACCCCATCTCTACTAAAAATACAAAAACTTCTCCAGGCGTGGTGGCATGCATCTGTAGTCCCAGCTACTTGGGAGGCTGAGGCAGGAGAATCCCTAGAACCCGGAAGGCGGAGGTTGCAGTGAGCTGAGATCACTCCACTGCACTCCAGCCTGGGTGACAGAGTGAGACTACATCTCAAAAAAAAAAAAAAAAAAAAAAAAAAAAAAAAAAAAAAAAATATATATATATATAATACACACACACACACAAAGCACAGTGAGAAAAATGAAAAACCTCAATAATTGGAGATACACTATTTTCAAAGATGAGATCAATCAATATTGTTAAGATGTCAATTCTCCCCACATTAATGTAAATCCAATTAAAATCCCAGCAGGCTTTTTCTAAAAACTGACACATTGATTCCAAAATTTTATGAAAATGCAAAGAAACTAGAATAGTCAAAACACTTCTGAAAAAGAAGAACAAAGTTGTAGGACTCAGACTCACTGATTTCAAGACTTTCTATAAAGCGATAGCAATTAAGACACTGTGATTCTGCCATAACGATAAACACAAAGATCAATGGAACAGAAGGGATAGTCCAGAAATAAATCTATATATTAAGGTCAATTGATTTCAAACAAAAGTACCAGGGTAATTCAATGGAAAGAGAATTGTCTTGCAACAAATGTTGCTGGAACAATTGGCAATCCATATGCTAAAACAAAACAAAACAAAACAAAATCTTCAACCCACACCTCATGTCTTACACAAAAATTAATAGACCTAAATATAAAAAATTCAAAACTATACAACTTAGGGAAATATAGAAGAAAATCTTAGCCCAGGGGTTGGTAAACTTATCCTGCAGAGGGCCAAACAGCCTCTGCTGAAACTATCTGCCATTGTAGCATGAAAGCAACCATAGACAATACATAAACAAATGTTCATGGCTGCATTCAAATAACATTTTATTTACAAAAGCAAGTAGTGGGCTGAAAATCAGGTCATTAGTTTGCCAACCTCTCATTAAAGCAGAGTTTTTTGTTTTTTTATGCCCTGCTGAATAAAGAGCGTTCACATCATGCCTGGCATATAGATGGCACAGAGTAAACATTTGTTAAACAAAAGAATGAACAAATGCGTGAAATATATTTTATTTCCTTTAATCGTCAATATTCTCCTAAGGAAGGTATTATTAGTGTCACTGCAGATGAGAAAACTTATATTTGCCCAATGTTACATAGCTGGTAAGCCAGGATTCATATACAGGTTGGTCTTATTCCAGTGTGAAGCAGAGTTTTTATATATAATGCTAAAAGCACAAACAATAAAAGAAAAAAAAATTAATAACACTTTATTAAAATTTTAAACTTTTGCTCTTCAAAAGATAGTGTTATATAAAGATGAGCCACAAATTTGGAGAAAATATTTGCAAAACAAGTATCTGACGAAGAACTTTTCAGAATCTAAAGAACTCTTCAAAAAAAAAAAAAAAAAAAAAACAATAAGTAAAAATAATGGACAGAATATGTGGACAATGCAAAAATGACAACTCTTAACAAGCAAACAAGCAGTCTAGAGATACGGTACCTATGTTTAATCTTTCCTACTGGTCTTCCTGCTATCTGAAACAGGACCAATGCTGCCTGGATAGAGCATACAGTGTTCTGTCTTACACAAAAAGACACCCACAAATGATAATTCTCAGATCTTTTTTTTTTT
>NW_016107316.1:16053923-16062631 GCF_001604975.1 Cebus imitator | reverse complement strand
CGGCACAATCTTGGCTCACTGTAAGCTTCACCTCCCAGGTTCAAGCAATTCTCCCGTCTCAGCCTCCTGAGTAGCTGAGATTACACGCCCAGCTAATTTCTGTATTTTTAGTAGAGATAGGGTTTCACCATGTTGGCCAGGCTGGTCTCAAACTTCTGACCTCAAGAGATCCACCTTCCTTGGCCTCCCAAAGTGGTGGGATTTCAGGCAAGAACCACTGCACTTGGCCTATCAGAGCATTTTTAAAGTTGGGTAACACAAGTAGTTGGTACAAAAAGAAAACTGTACAAAACAAGTGATGGTGATCAGAAATTTCCCTCCAATCATCCAGCTCCCTTCCCTTTTTACTTAATGTATTCACAGACATTCTATGCATATAAAAGTGTACACTTTTTTTTTTAATACTGAGTCTCACTCTGTTGCCCAGACTGGGGTGCACGGGCGCAATCTCAGCTCACTGCAATCTCTGTCCCCCAGCCCCAGGTTCAAGCAATTCTCTCACTTCAAGTAGCTGGGACTACAGGTGCCTGCCACCACACCTGGCTGATTTTTGTATTTTTAGTAGACATGGGGTTTCACCATGTTGGCCAGGCTGGTCTCAAATTCCTGGCCTTGTTTTCTACCCACCTTGGACTCCCAAAGTGCTGGGATTACAGGCATGAGCCACCATGTCCAGCCCAAAGCATACGCTTTTTTAAACAAAAGTGGTGGCATATTTGATATGATTTGGCTATGTCCCCACCCAAATCTCATCTTGAATTCCATGTTGTGGGAAGGACCCAGTGGGAGGTAACTGAATCATCGGGGCAGGGCTTTTCCCATGCTGTTCTCATGGTAGTGAATAAATCTCATGAGATCTGATGGTTTCATATAGAAGAGTTTCCCTGCACAAGCTCTCTCTCTTGGTCTGTTGCTATCCATGTAAGATGTGACTTGCTCCCCCTCCCCTTCTGCCATGATTGTGAAGCCTCCCCAGCCACATGGAAATATAGGTCCATTAAACCTCTTTCTTTTATAAATTGCCCTGTTTGGGGTATGTCTTTATCAGCATCATGAAAATAGACTAATACAGTAAGTTGGTACTGGGAGTGGGGCACTGCTGAAAAGATATCCAAAAATGTGGAGGCTACTTTGGAAATGGATAACAGGCAGAGGTTAGATAAAAAGATACCCAAAAATGTGGAAGCTACTTCGGAAATGGGTAACAGGTAGAGGCTGGAACAGTCTAGAGTGCTCAGAAGAAAAGAAAATGTGGGAAAGTTTCAAACTCCATAAAACTTGTTGTATGGCTTTTACCAAAATGCTGATAATGATATGGACAATGAAATCCTGGCGGAGGTGGTCTCAAAGGGAGATGAGGAATTTGTTGGGAACCAGAGCAAAGGTGACTCTTGCTATGTTTTAGCAAAGAGACTGTTGGCATTTTGCCCCTGTCCTAGATATTTATAGAAATTTGAACTTCAGAGAGATGAATGAGGGTATCTGGTGGAAGGTATTTCCAAGCAGCAAAGCATTCAAGAGGTGGCTTGGGTGCTGTTAAAGGCATTTGGTTTTATAAGGGAAACAGAGCATTAAAATATGTGGAAAATTTGCAGCCTGACAATGTGATATAAAAGAAAATCCTATTTTCTAAGGAGAATTTAAGCCAGTTGCAGAAATTTGCATAAGTAACAAGGAGCCGAATGCTAATCGCCAATACATGGGGAAAACATCTTCAGGGCATGTCAGAGACCTTTGTGGCAGCCCCTCCCATCATAGGCCCAGAGGTTTAGGAGGAAAAAATGATTTTGTGGGCTGGGCCCAGGGTCCCTCTGCTGTATGCAGTCTAGGGACTTAGCGCCCTGTGTACCAGCCACTCCAGCTGTGACTAAAAGGGGCCAAGGTACAGCTCAGGCTATTATTTCAGAAGGTGCAAGCCCAAAGCCCTGGCAGTTTCCACATGGTGTTGATCCTGTGAGTGCATAGAAGTCAAGAACTGGGGTTTGGGAACCTCCACCTAGATTTCAGATATATGGAAACACCTGGATGCCCAGGCAAAAGTTTGTTGCAAGGGTGGGGCCCTCATGGAGAACCTCTGCTAGCACAGTGCAGAAGGGAAATGTGGGGTTGGAGACCCCACACAGAGTTCCTAATGGGGCACCACCTAGTGATACTGTGAGAAGAGGGCCACCATCCTCCAGACCCCAGAATGGTAGATCCACCGACAGCTTGCACTGTGTGCCTGGAAAAGTCACAGACACTCAACGTCAGCCCATGAAAGCAGCCAGGAGGGGGGCTGTACCCTGCAAAGCCACAGGGGCAGAGCTGCCTGAGACCATGGGAACCCACCCCTTGCATCAGTGTGTCTGGAGGTGAGACATGGAGTCAAAGGAGATCACTTTGGAGCTTTAAGATTTGACTACCTTGCTGGATTTCGGACTTGCTTGGGACCTGCAGCCCCTTTCTTTTGGCCAATTTCTCTCATTTGGAATGGCTGTATTTACCCAATGCCTACATCCTCATTGTATCTAGGAAGTATCTAACTCGCTTTTGATTTTACAGACTCATAGGTGGAAGGAGCTTGCCTTGTCTTGGATGAAACTTTGGACTGTAGACTTCTGAGCTGATGCTAAAATGAGCTAAGAGTTGGGGGACTGTTGGTAAGGCAGGATTGGTTTTGAACTGTAAGGACGTGAGATTTGGGAGGAGCCAGGGGTGAAATGATATGGTTTGGCTGTGTCTCCATGCAAATCTCATCCTGAATTCCCACATGTTGTGGGAAGGACCTGGTGGGAGGTAACTGAATCATGGGGCAGGTCTTTTCCCATGCTGTTCTTGTGGTAGTGAATACATCTCACAAGATCTGATGGTTTCCTAAGGGGACTTTCCCTGCACAAGCCCTCTTTCTTTGCCTGCTGCCATTCATTTAGGACGTGACTTGCTCCTCCTCCCGTTCCACCATGATTGTGAAGCTTCCCCAGCCATGTGGAACTGTAAGTCCATTAAACCTCTCTCTTTTGTAAATTGCCCAGTTTCAGGTATGTCTTTATCAGCACCATGAAAACAGATTAATACAATACACTAGAGTTTTGTATCATTTTAACATAGTGTATCTTACCACTCATTTCATGCCATTTCTTATAGAATTCCCTCATCCTTTTTTTAACAATCTTATGATATATGAATATATCACAATTTAATCAGTCTCTCACTGATGATGTCATTTCCAATATTTTGCCATACAGACAATGCTATATCTCTGTACTCATGAAGCAGAATTACTGAGTCAAAGAGTATCTGCATTTTAAATTATGATAGTCTGTGCTAAACTGTGCTCTACATAATTTATCAGGGCTTAAAAAAATATGGACACATGTCAGTAAGCCTCCCAGTTCAGGGAAAACTAAAATCAAAGAACAAATTCTCCTAATAGAGCTGCATTTACTAAACAAAGATGTTTTGAAGATTTTCAACTAAAATAATCCAAGATACTTATTAAATTTATAGTCAATGACAAGATGAATGTATAGTGAATGACAACAAAAAAGAGGTTTATCCAGGCCTCCCATTATCTTAAAATCTTTTCTATTAAATTAAGGTAATAATTTTAATTTGAGATTTTTAACATAATTTCCAAAAGAACTTAAATTGTTACAAGTTAAAATAGAAGATAAATAGAATTAATCATAATAAAATCATGTAAATTAAAAGATTAGACACTATAACAGATGGTATGGCCACATACTATCTTCCAAACGTGGCTGGCATTGATTATTTCCTTTTTAATGTGCACATGCCATTCCACCTATGAAAAGATGAGGCTTTATTTCCTAGTCCCTTGAATCCTGGTTGGCCTTGTGACTTGCTTTGACCAGCAGGAAGAATGTGGTCAAAGTGACGTTCTGAAACTGCAGTAACCTGGAAGATTGGTAGCTTCCCCTTCTCTCTTCTTGGAAGCCAGAGGCCATGTAAGAAATCCAACTACCCTGACATCACAATGCTGTGGAGACGCCATGTGGAGGCATACAGAAGTGTCAGGCATGTGAAGAAAGCCTGAGACTATCCAACCCATACCAGCTACCAACTAAGTGATCCCAGCTGATGCCACATAGAGCAGAAGAATCCCCTATCTGAGCCCTGATCAAACTCCTGATCCACAGAATTATAAAAATTGTAAATCACTGCTGTAGTCACAAGGTTTTGGGGTGATTTGTTACATGGCAATAGACAATTCAAATAGATACTAACAAGCTTATGATATCAGCAAATTAAAAACACCAAGTGTCAAATCTGGGTCCATGTTTTCCAGGTTCTAAGTTTTCATTTTGCAATAAGAAGAAAAAGTAAACATGTAAATTTTGTATCTGAACGAGATGCACTTGTACAAAGAACAATGAACCTAGGACTGTAGTTTCAAATATAATTTTAGAAAATGCAAATCATTCAAATGATGTGTCTTACAGATTGATTCTATATAGACAGATAACATATCATTAAATCAGAACTCAGCACAGGCATTTTCATGTCACAGGAGACTGAGATGATGTGGTCTTGATACTTTTGTTCTCTGAAGACTTAATACAAGAAACTACATGAATGCATAATTAAGATAATCATTAGACTGTCTGTCTCATATCTGATGTGGATTTTTTGCTATTAAGTAAAGTTTTTAAGAGATGAGATCTTGCTCTGTTGCCCAGGCCAGAGTACGGTGGTACAATCATAGCTTCAGTGAAGTTTTGATAGACATTAAATAGCTGTCAGTTTGTGATTACATATAATAAAAACAGGCCAGGTGTGGTGGCTCACACCTGTAATCCCAGCACTTTGGGATCACTTGAGGTCAGGAGTTTAAGAGCAGCCTGGCCAACATGCTGAAACCCCATCTCTACTAAAATACAAAGATTAGCTGAGTGTGGTGGCGGGCACCTGGAATCCCACCTACTCAGGAGGTTGAGGCAAGTGGACTACTTTAACCTGGGAGGCGGAGGATGCAGTGAGCTGAGATCACACCACTGCACTCCAGCCTGGGCAAGAGAGTGAATCTCCATTTCAAAGAAAAAAAAATCTAATAAAAGCACAGAATATTCTACAAGGTTGGTTAAATTTAGAGCTATATACATTAAGAGCACAAGTATCTACCTCTCCCCACCAACTGTTCCCTCTGAGATCACCAGCATATTTTTTTTATACTTTAAGTTCTGGGGTACATGTGCAGATCATGCAGGATTGTTGCACAGGTACATACATGGCAATGTGGTTTGCTGCCTCCATCCCCCCGTCACCTATATCTGGCACTTCTCCCCATGTTATCCCTCCCCAACCTCCCCAAGAGACCCCAGTGTGTGATGCTCCCCTCCCTGTGTCCACGTGTGTTCATTGTTCAACACCCACCTATGAGTGAGAACATGCGGTGTTTGATTTTCCGTTCCTGTGTCAGTTTGCTGAGAATGATGGTTTCCAGATTCATCCATGTCCCTACAAAGGACACAAACTCATCATTTTTTATGGCTGCATAGTATTCCATGGTGTATATGTGCCATGTTTTCTGTCCATTCTATCATCAATGGGCATTTGGGTTGGTTCCAGGTCTTTGCTATTATAAACAGTGCCTAAATGTACATATGTGTGCACGTGTCTTTAGAACAGAATGATTTATAATCCTTTGGATATATACTCAGTAATGGGATTAACGAGCATTCTTTAATGCTATATCCTACGTAAATATCTTGGTTCTTGACTCACATGATCTCAAACAGAATCCATATAATTAACCATTCCCTCTCAGTCACCAAGTGCAGCCCATACTCAAGGGGGTGGTGGGAGGGTAGGGGATTAAGTTCCACTTCCTTGAGGAGAGAAGTGTCTGCACAAATTATTTGGAATTCTTCTGTACAAGATAAATAAATAAGTGGGGGCAATAATTATTTAACTGTTTATTTTAATCAGTGTGGACTTAGGGATATTTATTTTATGCTTTGGGTCATAATCCAGTAATACAATGTTATTTATTTTATTGTGCAAATTGTTCCAGCTTCCGTCATTGGGTGATCTTTTAGTTAGTTCCTATATCCCTTTGCCAAGCCCCTGTCCTTTTGCATTTTGCATATTTTCTTATTTTCTGGCACTCTACAATGTTCCAGGCTCAACTTGCAAATTCCCTGCCCCAGCCCTAGAGTCAGCCATTTTCTAAGGAGCCTTAGTTCTTTCTACCTGAGAATGGTATTAGAAACCAAGATCTGATGCTGAGTGTGCTCGTGCTACTGGGTTGTCATTTCTCCTAGGCCCTCTCGGCAAACAGAGCTAGGAAATAAATGTATGTCTACTAGGCTATGTATACATACACATCTATACTTATTTCTGAATCTGTATCAATATTAAGGTAAACAGGAGTTCAATGCTTATGTTTCAAACTCTAATTCAGTACCACATGATTCATTCTAGCCTTCCCCCTGCCTGTGATTACCTCACTCCCTAAATATGAGAAAACTAGCTCCCATCATTCACCATTCATTTACTTATTTTTTTAATCCCAACATACATTTGCAATGTTTTTTGAATTGTCAGCTCACAGTCTACTGAATTTCTGTCCTACTTTTTTTCTTCTGAGAGTCTTAACCCCGTTTTTTTTGTTTGTTTGTTTGTTTGTTTTTTTTGAGACAGGGTCTCATTCTGTCACCCAGGCAGGAGTACAGCAGCACAATCATGATGGCTCACTTCCTGGGCTCAGGTGCTCCTCCCACCTCAGCTCCCAAGTAGCTGGGACTACCGGTGCATACTGCCATACACAGCTAATTTTTTGTATTTTTTGTAGCGATGGGGTTTTGCTATGTTGCCCAGGCTGGTCTCAAACTCCTGAACTAAAGCAGTCTACCACCTTGGCCTTCCAAAGTGCTGGAGTTACAGACATGAGCCACCACACTCAGTCAGAATCCTCATTTTAGAAGCACATGTTCCTAAGATCCTTGACCTGGATCACCTCTTCTGTCTCTGCACATTTTACCTGGGTAATCTTTCATATCCACAACTTTATTTATTTTCCAAAAGCTGATACTCTCCAAATCAGAATCTCTAACCCACATCTCTGTTCTAAAATTCAGACCAACTTATCCAAATACCAACTGGATCTCAAGTTAGATGTCCCATAGGCACCTCAAACTGAACTCAACCACCCTCCCTAATCTCCTGCTCCAAGGTTTATCTACTGAATCACACCATCATCTACCTATCCGCATAAGCCAGAAATTTAAGACTAGATTGGTCCTCTTCTTTCTACTCTTCCTAATATCCAACCACCAAACTCTAAATCTTTCTCAAATCCACCTCCATCCTTATGATCCTACTGTAGCCAATCTAACATTACCTCCAATCTAGAAAAATTATTGTTAGAACAAATGACTCCCCAAGACAACTTCCTAATTGATCTCCCTAACTTTAATTTTACCTGGCTCTAATGCATTCACACTACAGCCTGAGTAATCTTCCTAAAAAAACAAACCAGATCATATAACTTTTCATTATTAAAATATTTCAATAGATTCCCATTCCTCTCAGGATAAAGTCCAACTGCCCTAACATTGCTTTCAAGGTTCTGTGTGACATTGTACCTAGTGACCTCTCTCCTGATATCTTTCTCTCACTTTATATCCTCCGTAATCAACTAATCTGAAATCCTCTCAATTTCTGTGTCCCCTTTCCTTGTCTCAATTCAGATGTTCCTTCTTTAGAAAGCCATCTCTGCCTCCCCTGTTCATCCGGGTTAAGTGCTCCTATTCTACGCTCACATTCAATTATGGGGTCCATCCATTGTAGCATCCACCAACCTACATTGTAATATCTGGTTATTTTGTATCCCTTGCTAGACTATAGGCTCAATCTGGACAAAAAAATCACATTATCTCTGCTACCGTTTGATTTGTTCCCTCCAAAACTCATGATGAAATTTGATCCCCTAGGTAGCAGTGTTGTTGGGAGGCAGGGCCTGGTGGAAGGTGTTTGGGTCATGGGGGCAGATCCCTCAAATAGATTTAATTCTCTCCTGTGGGATTGAGTTCTCACTTTCTTAGGACTGGACTAGTTACTGCAAGAGTGGATTGTTATAAAAGGAAGTTTGGCTTCCTAGAATTCTCTTGCTTCCACACTTACAATGTGATCTCTTTGTACATGCTCACTCCTTTTCTGTTTCTCTACCATATTTTGACCCAGCACCTAGTCCTCACCATAAGCCCCTAGATGGAGCACTAAGCTCTTGAACTTCCCAGTCTGCAGGATCAGGATAAGACAACTCTGTTTGTCACTGTACCCTCAGAGACTAGCACAAAGAATACAACAAATGCTTAAAATAAATACTTTTGGGTTTCTATTTTTGTGATTTCTGTGGCTTAGGTTTCATGACTATTTTACAGGTAATCAAAATAAAATCCCCTTGTAAGGCACAAAGTTTAATACTAATCTGTTAAATCAAGTTTACTAATTATATTATTCTAAAGAATATTCTCCTGGATATATTCTTTAGAAAAAGTACAAAGTTAATATAATTTCCAAAACCTTGTCTGTCTGGAAATCTCTTCTTAGCCTCTGTACATCAATGACAGTGTAGCAAGGTATAAAACTGAGGTCAGGCCGGGCACAGTGGCTCATGCCTATAATCCCAGCACTTTGGGAGCCGGAGGTGGGCAGATCACCTGAGGTCAAGAGTTCAAGACCAGCCTGACTAACATGGAGAAACC
>NW_016107316.1:16025537-16053681 GCF_001604975.1 Cebus imitator | reverse complement strand
AAAGACCAGTATCACCTACCACAGTAGTTCCCAAACTCTAAGCCCAGAACCAATGCTATTTGGTGACGAAGTTCTCACTAGTTCTCAGTACAATCAAAAACAATAACAGTATTATTTAACCTAAAGCAAAAATTATTGAATTGTTTTATATTTTATAGCCTTGTTTAGCCAAAAAAAGTTTATAATTTATGCCAGTCATCCAAATTTTTTACTAGAATCTTACTAGTCTATTAAACCAAGGAGCTTAAATTCTCTGATCTAACAGTTTTCATTAGAAGACTGGATTCCAACCTGATTGTCTTCCCTTTGAAAATCATTTGGTTCCCCCCTTTGAATATTTGTAGAATTTTCCCTCTTATCCTTAAATATCAGAAATATGACTACTACATTCACTAATCTTATTTGGTGAGTTTTTTTAAAAGTTAAAGTCTTCAATTCAGCAACATTTTCTGTAAGTACTTATTGACTACTTATGCCTCATCTCTGTTCTTTTAAAACACCTAATTTATATACACCAAATTTCTTGCATCTATCTACTCTATCTATTGCCTTTTTGGTCATGATCTCCATGTCTACCTTCCCATAACTCTGGAGCATCAAATAAACTAGTCTTTTAACTTACCAGTATTGTTTACTGGATTATCCAATCTACTTTTCACTATTATTAATTTTAATTCAATATTAATGATTTTGTTTTTGAAAAGCTTTTTTCCTGTTCTCAGAATGCTTTCTTGTTTATAATAATCCCCTCTTAAATCTCACTGCACTGAGTCTATGAATTTAAATTTTTAATGTCTGATGCAGTGTTATAACTATTTCACAGGCAGCCATCTGCTATGAAAACTCAAATTACATCTTCTTTAGAACTTCTGAGTCTTCTTGTCTCCTATGAAGTTTCGGTTGGCTCACACTACAAGAGGGATGGCCATGTTCTTCCAGAATCTGAAGCTGAGAAAGGCTCTCTCAGGGATTATTTAGATCAGTGTCAAAATCTTTTTCAGATAATCTCCCCTTTATGTCAGCCTTGTAAATCAAAAACCAACTGGGGCCATAACCTCTTCACCTGCAAAGAACAGACTGCTAAGGCAATCCTCCATATTAGCCTTAATCCACCCAATGGACTGGCTCTCTGTGTCAGTTAGGATTAGGTTCTTTTGCACATGACAAATACCTGTAGTGTGCAGAAATGAGAGGTTTATTTTTCTCCCACATAAGTGGTCTGGAGGAAGGTAGTTCAGCTGTTCCTGTTTTGGTGTGTCTTAGTTATCAAATCACTACTCAGTCCTTACTTATCCTTTGATAATCTGGCATTGCTGACGACTCCCTTACTTCTGGTTTCTATGACATGACTCTCGGTTCACCTCTCACTCTTTCGACCATTCTTTTCTCCCTTGCCTGCAGGCTCCCCTTCTTCAACATAGGCTCAAACAGTAGTGGTCATTTGGTCTCAAGGTATATTCATTCTCCCTAAGAAACTTCACCCATCAACTACAATTATCACTTACGTATGACTTCCAAATTTTGCTCAATCCCAAACTTTTGAGTTCCAAATCCATATATCCGCTAGTCTAACAGACTATAACACTTTTCCGTGTGATTGTCTCACAGGTATCTCAATCTCAGCATG
Source organism: Cebus imitator (assembly GCF_001604975.1). NCBI lineage: Eukaryota > Metazoa > Chordata > Mammalia > Primates > Cebidae > Cebus > Cebus imitator. The sequence goes on along the minus strand of NW_016107316.1, from coordinate 16,052,054 downwards.
CTCAAGTGAGATAGAAGTATCTTTTATTCTCATACCCAAAAGGCTTTTACTATTGCATTTGCTACCATGGTTTCTGGCAATATCATCTCTCCACTCAACCAATCAAGAAACCTAAGAATAGTCTAGAATCCAGGCTGCACATGGTCCCAACACTTTGAGAGGACAAAGCGGGCAGATTACAAGGTCAAGAGTTCAAGATCAGCCTGGCCAACATGGAGAAACCCTGTCTCTACTAAAAATACAAAAATTAGCTGGGCATGGTGGTGGGTGCCTGTAAACCCAGTTACTCAGGAGGCTGAGGCAGGAGAATAGTTGAACCCAGGAGGCAGAGGTTGCAGTAGGACAAGATTGCGCCATTGCACTCCAGCCTGGGCAATAGGGCGAGACTCCGTCTCAAAAAAAAAAAAAGTAGTCTAGAATCCCTTTTCTGTCTCATTCCCACACAGGTATGTCTTCTTAATTCTACATACTTAACAACTCTTGTATTTGTCTCCTTATGCTGCTAAGTTTAGGACTCATTATATCACTGGAGCATCAGAAAGATCCAGTCCTGGCTGGGTGCATGGCTCACAGCATTTTGGGAGGCTGAAGCACGAAGATCACTTGAGGTTAAGAGTTCAAGACCAGCCTGCCCAACATGGTGAAACCTTGTCTCTACTAAAAATTGGCCGGGCACCAGTGGCTCATGCCTATAATCCCAGCACTTTGGGAGGCTAAGGTGGGCAGACCATGAGGTCAAGAGATTGAGACCATCCTGGCCAATATGGTGAAACCCTGTCTCTACTAAAAATACAAAAAAATTAGCTGGGAGTGGTGGCACATGCCTGTAGTTCCAGCTACTCAGGAGGCTGAGGCAGGAGAATTGCTTAAACCTGGGAGGCGGAGGTTGCAGTGAGCCAAGATTGCGCCACCGCATTCCAGCCTGGCAACAGAGCAAGACTCTGTCTCAAAAAAAACCAAAAAAACAAAAAAACAAAGATTTGCCGGGCATCGTAGCAGGCACCTGTAATCCCAGCTACTGGGGAGACTGAGGCAGTGAGTCACCTGAACCCGGGAGGCAGAGGTTGCAGTGAACCAAGATCATGCCACTGCACTCTAGCCTGGGTGACAAGAGCAGAACTCCATCTTTAAAAAAAAAAAAAGAGCAAGTTCTCCCAGTTACCAATCATGCACAGTTCTAACCCATCCACCTTGGCACCAAAAGATTGTTGTATCTGAACAACCGTATTTTTCATTCCCCAGATCTCTAATTGACTCTTTTTAATAAATGCCTACTCTTGTTTTATAGCCACTTGTTTTTGTTAAGGATATAATAAATTCCCTATCTGTCTAAAAGTATTAGGTATACTTATTTTAGAACTCTGTTCTAGTAACTTTTTATTTGATCCTAAGTTCTTTTTTGTTGATTCTTTTTTTATAGTGTTGGCTTTCCTAAAACATTTAGAGATTCTTATCTTTGTACTTGGGATTCTGTTACACCCTGTCGGCTTTGGTAAAGCTCGCTCAGGAGCAGAACTCATATTGCTTTCAGTGGGAGTGGTGGAGAAGCAGAAGATGTCACAGACAGGGTTCTCAGTCCTTGGATTTCTAGGCATGAATACAGCCAGTTACCCACATGTACTTCCTACTCTCATAGACCCAGGGCTCCTACATGCAGTTCTCACATGGCAAAAGATCCTTTACTTGGCCCAAGTTGGTATTAAAATGTATACAAGTCGAAGCTGCTTGGCTGCTCATGTTGCAATAATGCTAATGAATCACCCTACTAATTAATCTAGGACCCTTCCTAGCCTCTTATCTATGGGTATAAGTTGTTACCCTACAGGACCTACTATTTATTTTCAGAAATTCTTCACAGTTTTTGGATTTATGGAGAGTTCCCCTTCTTGTGTCTATACACAGCTACATTCAAATTGTTCTACTACTTCTACAGGTTTGGTGATGGAACGCAAAAAGGTAGTGAATGTTCAGTCTGTCTTTTTGAAATTGGCCAGAATAAGTATTCTGAAATGCAAATCACATAATGAATCTGTCCCTTGCCTAGCTTAAAACCCTTTAAGCCTTCTGATTTCCTATAGACAGACTCTAAATACCTTAGTATATCATATGCAAAGCCCTCTATGATGTAATTGAAAACTTCCTACACCTGCTCATTCCCCATGCAATATCTTTCATGAACCAGGCACACCTAAGTATTCAGTAGTTATGGGAGGCCATACACAACATGCTTTTTCAGGCCTTCATGCCTTTGCATTCATCATTCCTTTTGTCTCTAATGCTTCCTTCTCTTGAAGGAATATAATAAAAAGAGTCAATCCTGACTCTTTTTATTATAGTATTTTAGGCATCCTATAAAACCCACTTTCATGGTGGCTCATGTCTGTAATCCCAGCACTTTGGGAGGCTAAGATGGGAGAATCACTTGAGGCCAAGAGTTCAAGACCAGCCTGGTCAATTTAGCGAGACCCCCATCTCTTAAATGAGAAAAAAGAAAAAAAAAAAAAAAAACTCACCTTCAAATGGGTGGGAAGGAATGCACATCAAGGTACCAGCAGTGGTTGTTTTCTTGATTTTTGCTTATCTGTACTTCCTAATTTTTATGCATTAAGAATATACAATATTTTACTGGGGGGGACAAGTCTTTGAATTTTAACACTCTGCTTAGAGGTCCCGTCCCCTGTAAACACTTACTTGACTAGTCAAAAGAATATTCACTTCCTCTTTGTGCCACCATGCTGTCATGTCACATCCCTTTTTAATTACACTATAATTATTTTTCTTCCCCTACCAGACTGTAATCTCCTTGAGGACAGAGGCTTCTTTCTTCATCTTTCTCTCCCCAGAACCTAAAAGAACCTGAAATCTCGTACATGACAAACAAATGTTTGCTGGATAAATGAATGAACATCAACAAAATCAGAGCAACTGGAAAGGGACAGTTTTAGGCTCATATGAACTGGTCTTGGAAAGTCACTTAACTTTTCTTTCAAGAAAAAAACAGAATAGAAGTATACACAGACATTTAGAGGCGGTGAGGAACATATAACAATTATGCAGTCACAGACTTTTTAAGCTGGAAAAGATTTTAAGAGAATATCACATCCAAGGTCTCAAGTTATAGATTAAAGAATTATATCCCAAACAAGTATTTCACCTGCTCAGACTCAGAACTTCTGGCAGAATAAGGATTTGAACCCAGGTCTTCTAATTCCCATTACAAAGTTCATTCAATTTCACTGACTTTATTGCTTTTTATGTCTTTTGAGGCTTTGGCAAGGATAATACCATCTTAATAGATAAAACTGCTTGAAAATAAAAGTTCTCCTAACATGCACTATCACCTAAATTTTAGTCTATGAGCATTCTGCCGAGACTTGCTTTGAATATGACTGTTCTTTGAGGCAGCTAGTAGTGCTCAAACCAGGGAAAGAAAGGTAAAAAGCATTCATTTCAGGCCATAAATTTGCTTTTTTACCAAGTGGCCAAATAACATACACACATATAAGACTTAATATTTTAATGGATATAGTCTGTAATTTCATCAGATACCGTAAAAAAAACCAAACATTTAAAAAATTATCTCTTAAAAAAAAATAAAATAATCAGCCGGGCATGGTGGCTCACGCCTGTAATCCCAGCACTTTGGGAGGCCGAGGCAGGTGGATCACGAGGTCAGGATTTCAAGACCAGCCTGGCAAATATGGTGAAACCCTGTCTCTACTAAAAATACAAAAATTAGCTGGATGTGGTGGTACACACCTGTAGTCCCAGCTACTTGGGAGGCTGAGGCAGAAGACTCGCTTGAACCTGGGAGGCGGAGGTTGCAGTGAGCCAAGATCGTGCCACTGCACTCCAGCCTGGGTGACAGAGCAAGAATCTGTCTCAAAAAATAAATTAATTAAATTAAAAGTCATCTCTTAACATTGAAGCAAGGTAAATTTCCTAACTTGCATATGTGTGCATTTACCCGGAAAGAAAAGTGTTTGTCAGTTTGTTTTTGCCATGGATTATCCCCTTAGCTTAGACACAAAAAGTTGGCAAAGATATAGAATTGCAATCAAAACAGAATTTTCACTGTGTTAGTTTTCTTTTTTTAAAGTTTTATCGTATATATTTGAGATTTACAACATAACATTATGAGATATATATACAGATAGACAGTAACATGATTGCTACACTGAGTGAAACAGATAACTTACTATCTCATACACTTTTTGTGACAAAAGCATCTAAAATCTACTTATTTAACAAAGACCCCTAATATAACTTTATTAACTTTGGTCTTTGTGTTATACATCAGATATCTAAACTTGTTCATCCTATACCTCAGATATTTTGAATCCTTTGACCTACATATCCCCATTTCCTCACCTTTCCCCCCAACATCCCCACCTGTGGTAATCAGTTTCATTCTCTATCCCTGTGTATTTTATATACACACACATATGTATATATAAAATCTCCCACATATAAGTGAGATCATACAATGTTTTTCTATGTCTGACTTATTTCACTTAGCATAATGTCTTCTAGGTCCAACCACTGTGGTAAATGGCAAGACCTTCTTCTTTTTTAAGCCTTACATAGTGTGTGTGTGTGTGTGTGTGTGTGTGTGTGTGTGTGTGTGACAGTTTCCTTATTCAATTGTTCATAAGTGGACACCTAGGTTGTTTCTGTATCTTGACTATTGTCACTAATGCTGCAATAAACATGGGAGTGCAGATACCTTTTTTTCCAATAGCTTTCGGGGTACAGGTGGTTTGGGGTTACATGGATAAATTGCACAGTAGTGAAGTCTGAGATTTCTGCTGTATACCCATCACCAGAGTAGCATACATTATACCCAATATGTAATTTCTTTACCCTTTGCCCCCTCTCCCACGCTCCCCTCTCTGAGTCTTCACAGTCCATTTTATACATCACTCTGTATGCCTTTGCGTACCATAGCTTAGCTCTTTTATAAGTGAGAACATGTGGTATTTGGTTTTCCATTCCTGAGTTATTTCACTTAGAAAATGGTCTCCAGCTCCATCTAAGTTATTGCAAAACACATTATTTTTTTCTTTTTATGACTGAGTAGTACTCCATGGTGTATATATGCCACATTTTCTTTATCCACTCACTGGCTGATGGGTATTTTTGGTATCCTTCCAACTGTGAATTGTGTGGGAGTGCAGATATCTTTACAAGGTGGTGATTTCATCTCCTTTGAGTATATAACCAGAAGAGGATTGCTGAGTCATGTGGTAATTTTATTTCTAATTTCTTTAGGAACCTCCATACTGTTTTCCATAATGGCTGCACTAATCTACATTCCTACCAACAGTGTACAAAGGTTCCCTTTTCTCCACACCCTTGCCAACACTTGTTATCTCTTGCCTTTTTAATAATAGCTATCCTAATGGGTGGTACATCATTCACTATGGTTTCCAATTAAGCAGTCCATCACAGCCACTCTAGGTAGTCTTGCACTTTAACACTCAGAATGCTATAAGAGCATTTTTTATTGTGAGGCTATAATACTGCTGATATGAGGCTATAACAAACTCTGGCATATAAGAAATCCCTACAAGACTTTGGCCACATAGTAATCAACCCCCTTTAAAAGGTATCTTCTATTTTAAATATTCATAAATACATTTTCCTCTCCTCACTCTTCCCCTTTAAGACATTTCTCAGTCTTTCTCTTCTCTACCAGCACTGAAGAAATTTGCAAAGGTCTTATACACCAACTCTAAATGTAGGTGGACTCTGGACTTTTTAAAGTACTGAACAAAATAAAAGGAAAATGCAAATGAAGTGGGCATGAGGCAGACTGGCTAGAATGCCACGGCATGTTGTTTATCATGTTTGGTTTTGTTTTTGTTTTTTTAATTTTACTTTAGGTTCTGGGGTACATGTGCATGTCATGCAGGGTTGGTGCATAACTACATACTTTAACCAGGTGGTCTGCTGCCTCTACTCCCCCTTTGACTATGTCCAGCATTTCTCCCCATTTTATCCCTCCCCACCCTCTCCACCCCCTGCTGTCCCTCCCCTAACCGCCCCCACAACTGTCCCCAGTGTGTGATGCTCCTCTCCTTGAGTCCATGTGTTCTAATTGTTCAACACCTGCCTATGAGTAAGAACATGTGGTGTTTGGTTTTCTGTTCTTGTGTCAGTTTGCTGAGAATGGTGGTTTCCAGATTCATCCAAGTGCCTACAAAGAACATGAACTCATCGTTTTTTATGGCTGCGTAGTATTCCATGGTGTACAGGTGCCACATTTTTTTTTGTCCAATCTATCATTGATGGGCATTTGGGTTAGTTCCAGGTCTTTGCTATTGTACACAGGGCTGCAATGAACATACGTGTGCATCTGTCTTTATAGCAGAATGATTTATAGTTCTTTGGGTATATATTCAGTAATGGGATTGCTGGGTCAAATGGAATTTCTATTTCTAGATCCCTGTGAGATCGCCACACTGTCTTCCACAATGGTCGAACTAATTTACACTCCCACCAACTGTGTAAGAGTGTTCCTATTTCTCCACATTGTCTCCAGCATCTGTTGCCTCCAGATTTTTTAATGATCGCCATTCTAACTGGTGTGAGATGGTATCTCAATGTGGTTTTGGTTTGCATTTCTCTAATGACCAGTGATGATGAGCATTTTTTCATATGTTTGTTGGCCTCATATATGTCTTCTTTTGAAAAGTGTCTGTTCATATCCTTCGCCCACTTTTGAATGGGTTTGTTTGTTTTTTCTTGTATATCTGTTTTAGTTCTTTGTAGATTCTGGATGTTAGCCCTTTGTCAGACATGTAGACTGCAAAAATTTTTTCCCATTCTGTTGGTTGCCAGTTCGCTCTAATGATAGTTTCTTTTGCTGTACAGAAGCTCTGAATTTTAATTAGATCCTATTTGTCTATCTTTGCTTTTGTTTCCTTGCTTTTGGTGTTTTAGTTATGAAGTCCTTGCCTATGCCTATGTCCTGGATGGTTTTGCCTAGGTTTTCTTCTAGTGTTTTCATGGTGTTACGTTTTATGTTTAAATCTTTAATGTTTACCATGTTTAATTTGCATATAGATGGTGAACTAGTGGGAAGTAGCTATGTGGAAACAACAGATAGATTAACAACTGTCCTCAGCAGGAAAAAGAACACAAAAGTTACCTGAAAGACAAGATGATCAAAAGCCAAAATTCTGAAACACAGACCCAGGACCATGTTATTGCAAAAGCATACAAGAAACAGCTTTTTCCACTTATCAGATTTGTCTTTATTTCTAAAAATAAAAACCCATGAGTAGCTGAAAGTTCCACAGCATTATTCACAATAAAGATTCTTACTAAAACATTCCAATATAAATAAATGGGAAGGCAAATGTAATTATTAAACCACTGATCCTTCTCTAGCTCTTAACAGTAAACAAGCTGATCATTTTTTGCTTAAATCAAAACTGCACTGAATATATTGTCCAACACTCTTTCAGATATTCTGCTCACCAACAACTAAAAGACTTGCAAATGTGATGCCAGAAAAATAAGCTACTGTCAATGCTAAACCTGGAAATCTCTGGTTGTAACTCTTTGGATGCAATTTGCAATCTTAAATCTGAATCTATTTAATAAAATGCTATTTCTGAGGAGTAGTAGAGAATTTAGTAGTTCATGGTATGTTGCACTGAAAACATCTGCAATATGCTAAAAATAAAGAATGTGTATATTTTATCACTAGCTAAAATATCTTAGAGTTTAGGTTATGTAATTATGCTAAATATCACTGCTTTTTCATAAAATTAGCAAACATGAGTTTTCATACCATAACCATCAAGAAAAAAAATAGGTAGATAAATCTGACTTCTATCTCTCAAATATTCTTATGGAAGAAAGTGTTAGAAAGTTAAGTGGGTAAAGGTACTTTCAGGAAAAGGTCAAACTGACTATAAAAACTCTGTCCTAGGTCCAGGAGCTGTGGCTTACACCTGTAGCCCAGCCCTTTGGGAGGGCACTTTGGGAGGCTCAGATGGGAGAAATGCTTGAGGTCAGCAGTTCAAGACCAGCCTGGGCAACACAGCAAGACCTTATATGAACAAAATCAATTGATCAATAAATAATTAACCAAGTATGGTGGCACACACCTGTAGTCCTAGCTACTCAGGAGACCAGGATGGGAGGATCACTTATGCCCAAGAATTCAAGGCTGGAGTGAGCTAGGACTGTGCCACTACACTCCAGTCGGGGCAACAGTGAGAGGTCCTGTCTCTAAAGAAATAAATAAATCTGCCCTCGAAAATGTTGACTAATGACTCAGTATCAACCAATGAACAGAAATGTGATCTGCCTTAGTACTCTGTCCCAGGATACCCTGTTAAATATTGTTTTCAATGACTTGTTCTAACAGTTCAAAAACTATTCATCATATCTGTTTTTTGTTTGTCTGTGTGTTTCAGACGCAGTTTTGCTCTTGTTGCCCAGGCTGGAGTGCAGTGGCACAATCTCAGCTCACTACAATTTCTGCCTTCTGAGTTCAAACAATTCTCCTGCCTCAGCCTCCTAAGAAGGTGGGATTACAGGTGCCCACCACTATGCCCAACTAATTTTTTGTATTTTTAGTAAAGACGGGGTTTCACCATGTTGGCCAGCTGGTCTTGAATTCCTGACCTCGTGATTTGCCCACCTCGGCCTCCCAAAGCGCTGGGATTACAGGTGTGAGCCACCGCACCCGGCCCATCATATCTGTTGATAACACAAAGTTGAGTATGCCAGACAATACAATAAATGAAAATTTAAAATGTTAAGTGAGCCAAAGGGTCTAATACTGGGTTAAAAATAAACTAAACATAAATTAAGGTGATAGGTACATGAGTGCTTACTGTATTCTTTACATGTTAATAGCTTTATACATTCTTTTGCATCTGCTAAATATTTTTAAACTTTTTTTATGATTTCCACACTCAAAAGAACGAAATTAGCCCGGTGTGGTGGCTCATGCCTATAATCCCAGCACTTCAGGAGACCAACGTGGGTGGATCAGTTGGGCTCAGGAGTTGAGACCAGCCTAGGCAACATGGCAAAACCCCACCTCTACAAAAAATATATATATATATATAAAAATTCACTGGGTGTGGTGATGTGTACCTGTGGTCCCAGCTACTAGGGAGGCTAAGGTGGGAGGATCACCTGAGCCCAGGAGATCATGGCTGCAGTGAGCCAAGATCACGCCACTGTACTCCAGCCTGGGCAGCAGAGTAAGACCTTGTCACAAAAAAAAAAAAGGAATGAAATTGGACCCTTATTTGACAGCATACACAGAAATTAATTCAAATGTAAAACCTGAAACAATAAAGCTCCTAGAAGAAAACATGGGAATGTTTCTTAACATTGGCCTTGGTAATGATTTCTTAAGACATCACACCAAAAGCTCAGGCTATAAAAGCAAAAATAAACACATCAAAAATAAACACAAGCAAAAATAAAATCTCCTGCATAGCAAAGAAAACAGCCAACACAACGAAAAGGCTACTTATGGACTGGGAAGAAATATCTGCAAACCATGCTATCTGATAAGGTGTTAATATGCAAAATTTATAAAGAACTCATACAACACAACAGCAAGAAAACATATAGCTCGATTAAAAAATGGGCAAAGAACTTCCATAGTCATTTCTTCAAAGATGACATAAAAATAGGCAACAGGTATATAATAAAAGATGTTGTATATCACTAATCACAAGGGAACTGCAAATCAAAACCACTATCCCCTTAAACCCATTAGGATAGCTGCTATTAAAAGGACAAGAGATAACAAGCATTGGCAAGGGTATAGAGAAAAGGGAACCTTTGTACACTGTTGGTAGGAAATGTAGATTAGTGCAGCCATTACAGAAAATGTTATGGAGGTTCCTAAAGAAATTAAAAATGGAATTACCATATCACTCAAGAAATCCTTCTTCGAGGACTGGGCGCGGTGGCTCACGCCTGTATTCTTAGCACTTTGGGAGGCCGAGGTGGGTGGATCACCTGAGGTCAGGAGTTCAAGAAATCCAGCTTCTGGTTACACATCCAAAGGAGATGAAATCATCACCGTGTAAAGATATCTGAACTCTCATATTCATTGCAGCATTATTCACAATAGTTAAGATATAGAAACAACTTTAATCATGAACAAATGAATAAAAAACTGTGGTGTACGTATATATACGAAATGGAGTATTATATAAGCCTTAAAAAAGAAGGAGATCCTGCCATTTGCCATAACATGGATGAACCAGGAAGACTGGGAAGCATTGCAGCATTATTCACAATAGTTAAAAAATAGAAACAACTTAGGTGTCCATTAATCATGAACAAATGAATAAAAAACTATGGTGTACATATATATACGCAATGGAATATTACATAAGACTTAAAAAAGAAGGAGATCCTGCCATTTGCCATAACATGGATGAACCAAGAAGACATTATGCTAAGTGAAATAAGCCAGACACCAAAAAGAAGATTGTATGACCTCACATATGGAATATTTTTAAAGTCAAATGTACAGAGATAGAGAATAAAATAGTAGTCATCAGGGGCAGGGGTTAGGGTAGGAAATTGGATGATGTTGGTCAAAAGATACAAAGTAGCTGATATGCAGGATAGACAAATCTAATGTACAACATCAGAACTCTAATAATAGTATATTTCACTCAGGATTTTAGCTCAAAGAATAGATAGATGATAGCTGCTCTTGCCATGGGGAAAAAGCAGTTAACAGTGAGATCATAGATATGCTGATTTGTTTTATTATAGTAACTATATCTTACTATACAGTTGTTCCTCGTATCTGCGGGGCATTAGTTCCATGACTCCCCCACCAGGATACCAAATTATGTGAATGCTCAACTTCCTTATGTAAAATGGTTTGCACATAACGTATGCATATTGTCCTAAACACTTTAAATAATCTCTGGGCTGCTTATACCTAATAAATGTATATGCTATGTAAATATTTAACTGTATTTTTTAATTTGTATTATATTTTGTTATATTGTTATTTTAATTTTTTTTCTGAATATTTTTTATTTGTGGTTGGTTGAATCCATGGATGAAAAAAACCACAGATACGCAAGGCCAACTTTACATGTATCTAATAACACCACGTTGTACGCCTTAAATACATACAACAGAATTTATTTTTTGTTTTTTTTCGTGTGTGTGTGTGTGTGTGTGTGTGTGTGTGTGTGTGTTTGAGCAAGAGTCTTGCTCTTGTCTCCAAGTCTGTAGTGCAGTAAGCCACTGTACCCGGCCAATAAAATTTATTTTTAAAATATTTTTCAAAATTGAGGACAAGTAAATCACAAGAATGAAGCAGTATGAAGTCTTTCGCCTAGATTATTTCATGGAAATCTCACAACAATCCTAATAAAAATGAATTAATAACCTATTTTTTTAAAAAAGGTCAAGTCAATAATAAATGGAGGAACCCAAATCTTTCTGCCCCTAAAATTGATGGCTCATGTTACTACACCATTCTCTTTTCTATTCTAGAATGAAAGCCAACTATGAAAAAAGAGGTAGAGGGGAAAGGGTTGGGACAAGTGAGGAGGAGAAATTTATTAACCTATAGGTTTACATGACCAAAGTAGTTAATGAAAACAAAATGTGAACTACAGCCATTAAAAAATAATAATAATAAAATTTAAAAAAAAAACTAGCTGCAAACTTGGACTACTGTAACCATACTGATTAAAAACGCCCATTCTAATCTGAACTACCAGAATCACATCTTAACTATTACATGAGGTTTTGAAATCATAATTTAAAAGAGTTACAAATTAAAGAATAACCATAAGGATTTCCAAAAGAGTCTGAAAACAATTCTACACAAGAAACAATTAGGGCAGGAAAATTTAGCCTGGAAAAGAGAAGCATATAGAAGATAGAATAGTTATATTCAAAAACAGACATCAAAGCTGTCATCAAGTATCTTAAGCTTGATATACCAAAATGGACACAGACTTGTCCTATGCAACTTCAGAGAGTAGAACTAGGAGCAATAAGAAGAGAACATAAGGAAGCAGACCTAAGGATGATTATTAGAACTTTCTAACATAAGGGTGGGTGCAGAGGCTCATGCCTGTAATCCCATCACTTTGGGAGGCTGAGGCAGGGAATCACTTGAGGCTAGGAGTTTGAGACTAGCCTGGCCAACATGGCAAAACCCCATCTCTACTAAAAATACAAAAAAAATTAGCCAGGTGAGGTGGCGCATGACTGCAATCCCAGCTACTCAGGAGGCTAAGGCAGGAGAATGACTTGAACCTGGAAGGTGGAGGTTGCAGTGAGCCAAGATTGTACCACTGTACTCCAGCCTGGGTGACAGGGCAAGACTCTGTCTCAAAACAAACAAACAAACAAACAAAAAACTTTCTAACATAATAAGGACTATAACCCAAAATAGCTATTTCCACATTACTAAAGATAATCAAGTAGAAGTGAGATCAACTAAATAACCAAAGTTTCCTTACAAATCTCCAATTCTGCTTTCCTAATCCTTATCCTTAACATGGGGCCCTTGTTCTCTGGAGCAAATTATATACTTGACTTTATCTGTACGCTAGTCATTTATTATCATTTTATATGCATCTTCCCATAAAACAAATGTCACAAATGATGGCCCACTGGCAGGCTAGTCCACAAAAGCGTATTTTACATAGCTTTACTACAATATTAATTATAGTGGAATCACATTTGATTTGCTTTTATCTTTTCCAAATTCAACCCAATCTTTACCTCCACCACTAAGTCTCCCAAATTTGGAAAATGAAACTCCAGTGAAGAATGAATGAGTTCTGAGCAAGTGGGTGAGAGACTTGCTTGAAGTCAGACTTGAAGAAAAAATGCCTTTACTTCCCCTAAAACTGCCACTCCCTAAAGTACCATCCTTATAATTTTTTTAATGAAACAACTTGTGTTTTGTAATATTCCACTTTTGTGCACAGGTCCCTTTCCCTTAATTTCACTGCCCTCAGATTCTCTAAGGCTCCCCACACCACAGTACCCTGCACTAGCCCTACTCTGGCTACCCAACTTACCATAGTACACAGATCTCCAAACTTATATTTCTCCCTTCTCATTACAGTTTGCACTCCCTAAGTTCAAAAAATATGAAGTAGGCTGGGCGTGGTGGTTCATGCCTGCAATCCCAGCACTTTGGGAGGCCGAGGCGAGTAGATTACCTGAGGTTGGGGGTTCAAGACCAGCCTGGCCAACATGGTGAAACCCTGTCTTCATTAAAAATACAAAAATATTAGCTGGTTGTTGTGGTGGGCACCTGTAATCCCAGCTACTTGGGAGGCTGAGACAGAAGAATCACTTGAACACCCAGGAGACAGAGGCTGCAGTGAGCCAGGATCGCACCATTGCACTCCAGCCTGGGCAACAATAGTGAAACTCTGTCTCAAAAGGGAAAAAAATGAAGCAGGGGAGGCCAGGCACAGTGGGTCACACAAGCTTAGCATTTTGGGAGGCTGGGGCGGGAGGATAGCTTGAAAAGCCCAGGAGTTCAAGACCAGTGGGCAACAGAGTGGGACCCCACCTCTACAAAGTAATTTAAAAATCAGTCAGGCATGGTGGCATACATCTGTAGTCCAGCTACTCAGGAGGCTGAGGTGGGAGAGTCATTTGAGCCCAGGAGGTTGAGGCTTCAGTGAGCCATGACTGTGCCACTGCATTCCAGCCTGGGCAACAGAGTGAGACCCTATCTGAAAAATAAAATAAACAAAAAGTAGAAGTTGAAAGGCAATCCAATTTGAAGAATTTTTAAAAATGATTATAACCTCTTAGCCTAACCAGAAGTAACTGAAAAGTAGGTATTTGCCTACTCAAATTAATGCTTAATAAATAGAATTTCAGGCAACATAAAGTAAAATTTAAAAATCATCAGACAATGGGGATGAAGATTTTTTTTGTAAAGTCCATCATTTTTCATAAAGTCCAAGCTATGTCTGAAATTGGCTCCCATAAGTGGATTGATTCATAACTTTTCTCCTTCCTCTAATTTTGTGTCTTCCAAATCCTTTAAAAAGCCCAGTTTCTAACAATCGTACACATGATGTTCAGGGAGAAGGGATACTCTAATAATAACAATCTATTTATCAGCTTTTAAAAATAGGTATAATTGATTATTTGTTTTAAAAAGCTGATCGGGGCAGTAAAAACAACTGAAAGAAAGACATTAAGGGAGGACAGAAGGACACAGTCCACAAAGATATCTTCTGAAATGAATGGATAATCTCAAATGCAAACAGTCTATCTATAGATAATTATGATTCGACTAGACATACGAGGATAAAATTATATCATATTATTTTCAATTAACACTTATATATAAAATATTTAGAGTAATGTCTGATATAAGATAAACACTCAAAAAGTGCTCACTTCTACAACTGTTAATTTCCACTGATTGTAGGCTAAGATAATTCTGAATACTCAATCCTCTGTTCTCCTAAGAGTTTGAGTACTACAAATTTTAGACAAATGCAATCTAAATGTATTACTTCTTCTAGATCCTTAAAAGCAAGAATCTTCCTCTAATTATAATGTTGTATTAGATTACGAATTACTAGAAAACATTACTATATAGCTAATAAATTTTTACTTCATCTTTTCCATCCTTGACAATCTTTAGCCCCCTTCCAATCTATTTTAATATCTGGCCCAAATCATCCCTTGACATACATTTTGATTACTGCATTCTCTTATTTAGTTGTTCCTCCTCCTCCCATTTCTATACCATTGCCAAATCAGGACCTAACCTCCAGCTCTCACAGTTGGGCACTCCATCTGGTGTACACTCTGGTATATGCTCTTTGTACCTTAAAATGCCTTCTAATATGTGCCCTTATCAGATACCATTATAATAACTGTTGATATATCTACTTCCACTACAGTTGGAGAGTTCCTTGAGGGCAAGGTCCAAATTTTCTTCATCTTTATGAAGCTGGCATACTAAGCTTGAACACTGTAGATTTCTAAATGTTTGCTGAATGAATGACTCTATTCTTCAGGAATAAACTAAGTGATAAGAAATTGTTTAATAAATTAGCACAACTAGATGAAGTGGTGTAGTGTTACTAAGAGATCAGTAACATATAGATCATCACTATAAAAACTAAGTCGTTATGAAAACTCAATAATGAATGTTAGAGAAGGTATATATTATGGTGAGCAATTAAGAGAAAATGAGTCAGTCTGTGCTGCAAAAGCTGGGAGTTCATCCATTCAACAAATATGTAATGAAAGGCTACTATAAGCCAGTTACTATTCTATTCTGCCCTCACAGAACTTACATTCCACTGGGAAGAGGCAAACAATAAAATATATTATTAAATGTTATGTGAGAAGGTAGTATTATGGGGGGAGGGTGCAGGGAGAACAGGGAAGGAAGGGGATTGGGAGTGGAGGGGATGAGGATATTAGACAGGATGGCCCACAGCTGATAGAATGGCAATTACTAAAAAGAAAGAAAGGTAAGTCTTGGCAAGCATATGGAGCCAAGAGGAACCTTATACATTGCTGGTGAGAATTTAAATCAGTGCACCCATTATGAAAAACTATAGAGAGGTTCCTGGAAAAATTAAAAATAGAGTTATCACATGATCCAGGAATCCTGTTTCTGGGTATATAACCAAAGGAAATGAAGTCAGTATGTCAAGGAGATATCTGAACTCTCATGTTGACTACAGCATTATTCATAATAGCCAAAATAAAAAAACAACCTAAATATCCGAAGATGGACTAATAGATAAAGAAACTGTGACATGTATTTAACATGAAATAGTATTTGGCCCTAAAAAAGAAGAAAATCCTGTAAACTGTGACAACATGCACGAACTTGGAGGACGTTATGCTAAGTAAAATAAACCAGACAGAGAAGGACAAATATTGCATGACCTCACTAAGTACTTAGAATCTTAAAAAGCTGAACTCATAGAAGCAGAGACTAGAATGATGGTTACCAGAGGCTGAAGACAGGAAGAGGTGGGAATCCCAGGGAGATGTTAGTCAAAGATAATATAAAGTTTCACTCTGACAGCATGAATAAATTCTGGAGATCTGCTGTACACTATGGTAACTATAGCTAATAATAATGCACTATAAAATTGCTAAGGGAGTAGATCTTAAATGTTCTCACCACAAAAACATATGTGAGGTGATCGATATGCTGATCAGCTTAATCATTTCACAACATATGTATATCAAAATATCATGTTGTGTACCATAAGTATATAACATTTTTATTCATCAATTAATACTCTAACAAAGCTGGAGAGAGGGAAAAAATAAACAGGTAGACTTCCTTTACTTAAAGTAAGATTTAAGTACATACTTGAAGGAGTTGAGAGGGCTGTGAAGCAAATATCTGGGGAAAACAACATCAAAAGCAGGAAAAAAAAGAAAAAGCTAAAAGCATACGCTCCTAAGGCAGGAAGAGGCCTGGAACAGTCAAGGAACAGCAATGTTGCCAGTTTGGCTAAAGAATGAGCAAGGATAAAGAACAATAGGAGAGAAGGCAGAAAGACAACATAATAGAGCTTGGCAGGACACTACACAGACTTTGACGTTTTTCCCATTCACAAGACTTTTTCATTTATTTTATTTAGTTTTACTTAACAAAAGTTTTGAGGCATAATGAACACACAATCAGCTGCATATGTTTAAGTGCATTGTATTTAAACATGTAAACACCAATAAAACCATCACCACAATCCCGATAATGCAATATCCATCACTCTCAAAAGTTTACTTGTGCATCTTATAAGCCCTCATTCCCACGCTTCCCTATGTCAACACAATTTGCAAACAAGCACTGAACTGCACTCTCTCACTACTGATTAAGATGCATGTTCCAAGATTTTAACAAATGTAATCATATAGAATGTACTCTTTTTTGGTTGGCAGCTTTAACTCAGCATAATTATTTTGATAGTCATCCAAGTTGTTGTGCATATGGTTATTTCATTCATTTTTATCGCTGAGCAGTATTCCATTTAATGGATATACCACATCTATCCATTTACCAATTAAGGATGATTGGATTGTTTCTAATTTGGGAGAATTAAAAAGAACACTGCTATAAAAAAAAACTCATGTTCAAATTTTATATGGACATATGCTTTCATTTATCTTGCGTAAATTGCCTAAGACTAGAATAGCTGGGTCACATGTTAAGCATATGTTTAACTTTTAAAAAAAAATTGTCAAACTATTTTCCAGAGTAGTTGCATGGTTTTACATTCCCACCAGCAATGTGTGAGCATTCCAGTTTCCAACACTTAATACAGTCAGTCCTTTTAATGTCAACTATTTTAAAAGGTCATCTCTGATCATGAATTTTATCTGCACTTCTGTAATGATTAATGATGTTTATTATCTTTTGATGTGTTCATCCATCATCTGTGTATCTCTACCGGTAAACTCTCTGTGCAGGTACTTTGCTCATTTTTTGAATTTGGTTTTATGTTTCCTTAATATTGAGTTTTGATAACTATATATATTCTGGAATTAAATCATTTATAAATGAATAACAAATGTTTTTTTCTCAACACAGGGCTTGTTCTTTCATACTTTTCAAAAAATACTGCTACTAAATTTTCTGTTTTGGGGGCATCTTAGCTCACTGCAGCCTCCAACTGCTGGACTCAGGCAACCCTCCCATCTCAGCCTCCCAAATAGCTGAGACTATACCTGGTAGTATTAGGCATGCACCACCTCACCCAACTAATTTTTATTTTTATTTTTTTAATTTTTTGTAGAGACAGGGCCTTTTTGCCCATGCTGTTCTCAAACTCCTAGCCTCAAGTGATCCTCCTGCCTCAGCAACCCGAAGTGCTGGGATTATAGATGTGAGCTACCATGCCCAACCATGCTTTCTTTTTAACAGTTACAGAGAGAGAGGTCATATAACAAACAATTCACCTGTTTAAATTGTACAGTTCAATGATTTTTGGTATACTCAAAGATAGGAGTAGCCACCATCATAACCAATTTTAGAACATATTCATCATCTCAAAAAGAAACCCTGTCCACTATCCCTTCCAACCTAGCCCTAAGCAACCACTAACCTACTTTGTTTCTATAGAGATCACTCTCAACAGTGGTCTTTTGTGACTGGCTTCTTTCAATTAGCCTAATGTTTTAAAGGTCCATCCATGTTGTAGCATCTATCAGTACTTCATTCCTTTTATGACTGAATTATATTTCATTGTATACATATACATTTTGTTTAGCACACATGTGAATGAATCTTTTCCAGACTTTCCATTCTGTTCCATCAATCTACTTGTCTGTCTTGAGACCCATACCATCCTATTGTGATCACTATAATTTTATAATAAGACTTGAAGATAAGTAGTGTAGTCTTAACAACTTTGTTTTGGCTACTCTAGGTCCTCTGTATTTCTACACAAATTTTAGAATCAGCTTGTCAATTAGTACCAAAAAACTCCTGTTAGGATTTTGACTGGGATTGCACAGTACACACAGAACAGTGTGGGGGAAGGTGACATCTTATTATTTAGTCGTCTGATGCATAAACACCGTATCTCTCTCCATTGGCTTAGGTCACATTAATTTCTCTCAGGAACACTTTATATTTTCAGTGTACAAGTCTTAAACATCTTTTTTCAGATTTATCTCTAAGTATTTCATCACGGCATTAATTTTTATTTCAAATTCCAAATGTTCATTGCCAATATACAAAAATATAATTCATGTTTACATGTTGATCTCCTATCCTACAATCCTGTTCAACTAACATATTACTTCTAGCAGATTTTTTTAAACTCTATTTGTAGATGATCATGTCATCTGCAAATAAAAAGTTACTTCTTCCTTGCCAATCTGGATGCCTTTAATTTCTTCTTCTTTTTTTTTTTTACTTTATCTTACAGATTAGAACCTCCAGTATAATGTGGAAGAGAAGTGGTAAAAAGAGATATACTTCCCTCATCCCTGATTATGGAGGGAAACCATTTAGTCTTTCACCATTAAGTATAATGTTAAACTGGAGGTTTTTCATGCATATGCTCCATTTATCAGGTTAAGGAAGCCCTCTTTTTTTAATTTGCTGAGAATTTTTATCTCTATTTCTAATTTGCTGAATTTCTATCAAATGCTTTTTCTGCATTTATTGAGATGTTCATTTTTTTCCTTTTTAGTCTGTAAACATGGTAAAATACATTTATTAATTTTTGAATGTTAAACCAATCTTGCACTCCCCAGGTAACCCCAACCATAATGTATTACATTTTTTATGTATTACTGGATTTGATTTGCTAAAATTTTGTTAGGACTTTTAAAATACATGTTCACTCAATAAATTGTTGTTATTAGTAGTTATTTTAAATGAGAAACAGAAAACAGGAACAAAAACACATGGCAAGAATATCTACGCAAAATACATACACTTGTAAACAACTACCAGAAGGAATTATGTAAAAATTAAAAGAGCATAGTGGAATCATGAGGCACATTCCAAAATTCTGATGCTATTACTATATTACCATTTCACTAACTAAAATTCTAAATAATTCCCTTCCTAGTTATAAATCCTAGCAAATTATAATTGTCACTAGAAACAGCCAGCCATACTATCTCTACCATGCTGTGCCCTAATACAAAGATAAAACTATCTTAAAATGAAAAAGTTAGGAACAACTAAGATTAATGATAACCACTTCAAATGTGTGCTCTGATGGCTTTGAGTTACATCTTCCTAAGAATAACCTTGTTTCCAGTATTCTAACTCTAATTGTTTGAGCCAGATAAATAAATACCTGTATGTCAAAGCCATGTGTGCTAGGTAAATTAGCCTTCTAGTTTCCATGAAAGGAAATCTCACAGTGGCAACACCTTGTCGGTATAAGAAACCTCAGCTCCAGATAAGGGAAATCCAAGAAGGACCTGGCTGTGAGAAAATCCAATGTGTAGCTCCAGGTACAAATGAAATGCACTTGCTGAGAAGGAGAAAGCAGGTACACGTTGGCTCTTGAAAAAGGGTGGGTAGTGTGCAAACAGAAGAGCAGTGACAAACAGAAGAGACTCCACACAGAATGGAAGAAGAGAGAAACTGCAGGAAAAAAAGGAAGACTCTCACAGCAGAAAATACAATATAAAAAGTACAAATTCAATTCTCTACCAGAGCCAAAGTTTAAAAAAAAAAAAAAAATGTGTAAATGGGGCAAGTTTAAGCCAATAGGAAAACATGCCTGTATCTAACTGAAGAGAGTATATGCTTGCCTTAAAACATTAAAATTCAACATGTATTAAAATACTGAGTAGTCTAAACAAAATGCAGTGTGTGTGTGTGTGTGTGTGTGTGTGTCTACATACACATATATATATATATTGTTGAAGAGGAAGCATAGGACAAAACACTGGTATATAAAGATATATTTTTAAAAACAAAAAAAAGCTGGATAGAAATAGGAAAGTACATTGGTATGAAGGCCAGAGAGGCAATTTCACAGGAATGGGTATAACAGAGGTATAAGAGAGAAAGTGAGAAAGATGATACAAATATGTGGGAGAGGACAGAATAGGGTCAATATCAGACTAGGAATTGAAGGTGGGAAAATTCCTAATCTCTATTAATATATTCACTGACATTTCATTAGTGTAGCCATTAGCTTGGCTCAGTTAACAGTAGCGACATATAATTCATGTGCATTTACAACTTAGTGAACTTTTGTCTTTGCATCTCCCCTCAATTAAAAAAAAAGACAAAGCCTATTTATATTCATAAAGAGAAAAAATTATTTCATAGGTCAGGATCCCCGTCACTTGTGCCTTTGAAACATGCAGAGCAAGGCTCAGCCTATGCAGCCTACCAAGCACCCAGCATACAGGAGTCAAGCTGCTAGAGTAACTGTCTGCTGGCTGAGCTACAGCTCTTCCTTACTAAGAGCTTCTGAGGCACTGACAAAGAGCAGAAGTAGAACTAAAAGAGTTACGTCTTTCTTGAAGAAGCTTCACTGAAGGCTTCTTTTTTTTTGGTTTGTTTTTAACTCCTGGTTCTATAAATTATGGACTAGCATTAGGAGAAAAACTGAATAAAGTTATAAATCTAGGCTAACTTTGAGAAGTCCATCAGATTAATAGCTTTTGTTTAGGGACAGTACTATGTACAGGCAGTTATTACTTTACTTGCTCTAGGGGTTTTTTCTCTTTCCCATTTCCCTAGTTTCCATAATGTTCCAATATTCCTTTCATAACTTTAGGCCAAAACAACCAATCAAGAAAACAAGACAACCTTCCTCCAAGTAATATAACATGAATCACTTTTAATCACTCAAAATACCAAAAGAAGAGATAAATTATTAAAAGGCTGCCAAAGGCTGGGCACAGTGCCTCACACCTGTAATACCCAGAACTTCGGGAGGCCGAGGCAGGGGGATTGCTTGAGCCCAGGATTTTGAGACCAGCCTGGGCAACACAGTGAGAACTCATCTCTAAAAAAAAGTTTTAAAAAATTAGCCAGACATGGTAGTGTGGGTCTGTAATCCCAAATACTCGAGAGGCTGAGATGGGAGGATTGCTTGAGCCTGGTAGGCGGAGGTTGCCGTGAGCCATGTATGTGCCACTGCACTCCAGTCTGAGTAACAGTGCCAGAACCTGTCTCAAAAAAATAATAAAAATGAAAATAAATAAAAGGTTGCCAAAATAAACATCCCCAAAATAGGTTGTTCCTAAAGGCACCTTTAATAATTTAGGGATGTCATATGAAACATATTTTTAATACAAAATTTAAAAAAATAAAAATAATCTCTTTCAAATAAGTTCTTTCTCAATGCTAAATTAGATTAAACAACTTTGATAACTTATCCTGATGCCTGGAGTCCAAGCAAAGGTCATGATTTAATAATCACTCTTCTGGCTCACACACTTGCTTCTTAATCCAATGAATCTGTATGATCTCTGTCTTTAAGCTGTTGATAATTAATGTAATTTTATTAATTCTGCAAATTCACCTGACATTCATTATACTACACTAAACAATATTTACTTCCATTTATTATTCTGGTTTTTTTGTTTTTTGTTTTTTAATTGGAATCTCGCTCTGTCACCCAGGCTGGAGTGCAATGGCACAATCTTGGCTGACTGCAACCTCAGCCTTTCAGGTTCAAGTGATTCTCTTGCCTCAGCCTCCCGAGTAGCTGGGATTATAGGTGCCCGCCACTACGCCCAGTTAATTTTTGTATTTTTAGTAGAGATGGGGTTTCACCGTGTTGGCCAGGATGGTCTTGTGCTCTCCTGACCTTGTGATCTGCCTGCCTTGGCCTCCCCAAGTGCTGGGATTACGGGTGTGAGCCACCACACCCAGCCTCCTAGAAGTCTTTAATGTCAAAATCTTAAGCCATATAAATGTATCTATTTATACGTTTACTTTTTTCTTTTTCTTCTTCTTCTTTTTTTTTTTCTTTGAGACACTCCGCCCTGTCACCTTGGCTGGAGTGCAGCAGCACAATCCCCACTCACAGCAGTCTTGACCTCCCGGGCTTAAAGGCTCCTCCTACCTCAGAGGCACACCACCAATATAACCAACTAATTTTTGTATTTTTTGTAGAGATGGAGTTTCCCCATGTTGCCCAGGCTGGTCTCAAACTCCTGGGCTCAAGTGGTCCGCCAGCCTCAGTCTCCCAAAGTGCTAAGATTACAGTTGTGAGCTGCCACACCTGGCCCTATATTTACATTTTATTACAGATTATACTATGCTTATTTTATCTCTTAATAATATTTATTTTAGGCCATAATTGCCAGAGACTCACTTTACTTGCTTACATAGAGCTTAATCAAGTAATATATAAGTAATGAAGACTATTACCAATACTTGTGACTCAGAGATAAAAATTTGCTATTTTTCAACTAAACTGGTCAAATGAATTCTGGTGGCCTTTTAACAGAATAAGTTAGTCATAGATCCTGAGCCACACAGTACCAGAAGCCTGTTCATTTGATAGAATAAATGTTTTCTACACATAGCAAGTGCTTCTAGAGTTGGCTGGAGAAATTGCTGAACCTAATAGCTGCTAACCATGTAGAACCTTATGAATCCATTTTAGATAATGCTAAAAAATGGAAATGTGAGGAATGTAAAACTCTCACACTCTGAAAGTAATGTTAAATTGGTATACTTTATTAAATAATGTCAAATTTTTCTCCAAAGTTGAATACGCATATACTTTTCAATCAGTGATTCCAATCCTATATGTGCGCACATACACTCTCTCTCTCCTTACAAGCTCTCTATAGAAACACACATATGTTCACAAGCAGTATGTTCAGGAATGTTGACTACAGCACTGTCTAATAATAAAACATGGAAATTACCTAATAACCACCCAGAGGTGCATGAGTAGGTAAATTGTGATGTAGCCATGAAATAGAAATTGCAGGAAAAAAATGAGGAAAGAAAAATGGGTACTGCAAGAGCGTATTGCTGTATAGTATGTATTTGAGATTTAAAACATGCAAAACAATTACATTATATATACAAACAAATATATTCAGAACAACGTTTCCTCTGGGGAATGGGGAAGGAATAAAACAAGGTACACAGAAGTTTAACTCTATAATGTTTTGCTTATTTAAAAAAAATCTGAAATAAGACAAAATGTTAAGATCTAAGTCATGCAGAAGGTACACAGAATGATTTTTCCACTAGTTACTCTTTTCTGCATGTTTGAAATATTTCCTATCAATTCAGGATATAAAGACATCTGAACTGGGCGCATGCTAACAAATAGCTAATAGCTGACCAAGTAAGTCCAGCAAAGAAGTACCTGTAACAGAAGGCTGTTTTCACAAGCCTTACTTTCATCTGTGTGTGCCAGAGCCATATGTACCCATATGCACAAATCATTTAATCACCCAACACTGCCAAAATGAAGGAATTAACCCCAGTCAACAGAAAGGCAAATTGAGATCAAAGAAACTCAGTGTTTTGGCTAAGGTCATGCAGCCAAAAAGTCACAGAGATGAGTCCAGATCTGTAGGTGCAAAGCACATTTCACAACTGTAGTGTTTCAAAGGAAGATGTACTTAGAAATTCTTGTTAAGAGAGGGGTTTCACTGATAGCAAACTCAAGATAAGCCCCAAAGATAGTATGGCTTCCAATAACAGCTTAATTTTGGGTTACATGAAAAGGAAAAAAAAAAAAAAAAAAACTATCAGCCAATTACACTCTGTACCACTCTGCACATAAGTGAAGTATTACGTTTAATTTTAGACTCTGAGTTTTAAGAGGACCTTGATAAAATGGGTAGTCATTACCAAGGGCAACATTCCAGCTGAACAAAAGAATAAACTTTCTAACCATTAGTGCTTTTAAAAACTGAACTGAATTGCTTTAGGAATACAAGCATTTCTCCTACTACACTGGTGGATATAATGTTCTCATTTAATCATAAAACACTGTGGGTTTTGATGCAGTCACCAACTCTCTTTAATTTAAACTGCTATAGACTAAATAACTTATTAAAACTACTGAGTTCCTAAACCCACTATAAAGCTATTTATAAATAACTTTTTTATTTATAAAATGATGTTTGAATAGGTAAGATTTCTAAATGTAACTACTGTATTATGGTACAACACACTTCAGTGAACTGAACACCTCTAAAACTGTTCAAGAAGTTGAAAGCTCTTCTGCCACAGATGTGGAGGGGGCTCTACTCCAATAAAGAGATTCAACTGCATAATTAATAAACTTCCTCCTAACTCTCGCATTCTACGATAAATGCAAAAGTTGGTATAGTTTTGGTACAGCAAATACTCATTAGCAGGGAGTCGAAGGTGAAACAAGTGAAGTAGCAGAATCATATAGTGATTAAACTTTTAGCAAGTGAGGTGGAAACTGAAAGTGCTACTGATGTATATATTTGGCAGATAATGAGCTTTTGTCCCTCCTGCAAAAATAACTGGGACCTAACTCATACCACATAGAAAAATTAACTAAAAATAGACCAAAGACCAAAACTATAAAACTCTTAGAAGAAAAAGACAAAAAATTTTGTGGCCTTGGATTAGACAACTGTTTCTTAGATATGGCACCAAAAGCATAAGAAGGAACAAAAACAATAAATTGGACCTCATTAAAATTAGAAACTTTTGTCCCTCAAAGAATAACCACCAAGAAAGTAAAAAGACAAACTATACGATGGGAGAATGTATTTGCAAACCACGTATCTGATAAGCAACTTGCATGCAGAATACATAAAGAATTCTTACAATTCAATAACAAAAAGACAACCCAATTTTAAAATAAGCAAAAGATCTGAAGAGAAATTTCTTTAAGGAAAATGTACAAATGGCCAAAAAGCATATGCAAAGCTGTTCAATATAGTCATTAGGGAAATGCAAATCAAAATTATAGTGAGATGCCACTTCACCAGGGGACGTGGAGAAATCAGAACCCTCATAGGCTGCTCATGGGAATGTAAAATGGTGCAGCTACTTTGGAAAACAGTTTTGCAGTTCTCACAATGTTAAAAACAATTATCATATGACCCAGCAATTAATATACTCAAGACAAATGAAAACATATGGCCGTGCAAAAACTTGCACATGAAAAACCAGAGAAGCATTATTCTTAATAGCCAAAATGGATTACAGTGGGGCATTATTTGGCCATAAAAAGGAATCAAGTACTGATACATGCTACAACATGGATGAACCTCAAAAACATTATACTAAGTGAAAGAAGTCAGACAAAAGGCGAAATATTGTGATTTCATTTATATCAAATATACAAAATAGGCAAGACAGTAAGTAGATTAGTGGTTGCCTGTGGCTGAGGAAGGGAGGAATATGGAGAGACTGCTAACAGGCATAAAATTCCTTTTTGGGGAAACAAAACAGTCTGACACTACATAATGGTGACGGTTGTACAACTTTGTGAATATACTAAAATCTGCCAAATTGTACACTTTAACAGGGTGACTTATGGAATATGATTTATATCTCAATAAAATGGGAAAACTTTCTTGGGAATATCAGAATGAAATACTAGATATTTCACCATAGTAAAGAGAATATGGCAATAAAGTCCCCAGAGTAAGAAAAGAACTGCAAGAAGCAAAGTACCAAGAAAATGTGTCCAGGTTAAGCCCTAGGGCTTTCTGATAAACACATTACCAAAGTTTAGCAAAAACAAAGTGCACAGCCAGACACAGTGGCTCACGACTGTTATCCCAGCACTCCGAGATTACAAAGAGGCTGAGGCAGGAGGATCACTTGAAGCCAGGAGTTCAAGACCAGTCTGGGCAACACAGGGAGAACTCATCTTAACAAAAAATTTAAAAATTAGCCAGGCCAGGTGGTGCATGCTTGTAGTCCCAGTTACTTGGGAGACCAAGGTGGAAGGGTCACTTCAGCCCAGGAGTTTGAGGCTGCAGTAAGCTATGATCATGCCACTGCACTCCCATCTGGTGAAAAGAGCAAGACCCTGACTCTTCAAAAACTTTAAAAATTAGCCAGTCATGGTGGCG